>NC_051154.1:402759233-403010327 GCF_013339745.2 Dermacentor silvarum
ACCAGCATTCTTCAAAATTATTTTTCGCGAGACCAGTGGTATCAGCCATGTAGAAGTAAAGCTAGCTCGCTCACAAGCTTAGTTGTATTCCGTAGGGGTGTGGTGTGGCGAAGTTGCTGTAGTTATTTTTTCTCATGAACACCTTGGACCTCCTGGCGCCGGCCGTGCCTTACTCGTCCCTTCGGTGGCGTCGAATGAACGAGGGGACGTCCCTTTTGCCAAGCACGCAGATGTCCGCGCGAGCGCCTTCGCGCCTGATCAACTCTGTTCCCCATTGAGGTGTCATCGGTTGCCTCATTGGCTGTCATCGGTTCCGCGACCAACCTCCTTAATGAAAGAGATCTCTCGCTGAAGTGTTCATATATAAATAATAACATTGCAACTAACAGCTAAACTAAGAACTACGCATAGGCAACTTTTTTTTAACTGTAGCACTCAGTGTGATCCCAGGTTCTTCTTCTTCTTTCTGTGGTTTTACGTGCGAAAACAAGTTCTGATTATGAGGCCCGCCGTAGTGGAGGGCTCTGAATTAATTTTGACCACCTGGGGTTCTTTAACGTGCACTCCAACGCAAGCACACGGGCGTTTTTGCATTTCGCCTCCATCGAAATGCGGCCGCCGCGGCCGGGATTCGATCCCGCAATTTCGTGCTCAGCAGCACAACGCCTTAGCTGACTGGGCCACCTCGGCGGGCTGTGTGATCACAGTTACACGTTGACAATATCCAGTACGAGCACAGTACCGTTCGTACGCTACAAGTTTTTCATTATAACTTCGCAGTTTTATTGTCGTACATTAAGCATAGGAGGCTCAAAGCCGCCGGATCCGTTTACCTGAGTGGCCGTTCTCGCGGAGCGGGGCGAAGCTTCGAGCAGCGGAGCGGCTGCGAAGTGGGGGAGCGTGATGTCAGCGGCCAACGCCAGCACGCGGGCCTAGGATGGCGTCGCGTGGTTAGAGAAACGGGAGCAGATGCGTGCCTTGTGTAAAAGGATGACGTCGCGTGGGAAACAAACATGAAGACGCTGGCTCGCGCTCTCGGCTACTAGGCCACATCGTTCTTGCAGGTGGCGTCGTGACTCTTCTTCATACGAGGTGATCTGCATATCGTAAACAACCAGCGTAGTGGTTGCCGCGTCGGAGCTCCAAAGCAAACGAAGGTGTCTCAGCCGAACACAAAGAATCTTCTTAAGGAAATCAAGGTGTCCCAACAGAACTCCAAAGACGGACCCGTGCTAACGCATGCATAACAAACCTGCGACAGATCATCCCAAATTTTATTTTAAGAAACAATACAGGCTAGATATACCGGGTGTTCAAAATTAAGCTTTATGGTTTTCTTAAAATTAGGCACTGGGAGGCACGGAAAGAGCACCTGCTCAAATAAGTTATGTGGCCAGGGGGACACAAAGTGAGATGATAATTATCGCTGTCAGCAGTCGAATTACCTAAGATTGAATAATTAACTATTCATTGACTGCAGTAAGTTTGTATGTTTGTATTCAAAAGTTAGAGGCAGTCGTGTTTCTACACAGTTTCACTTGGAAGAATTCTTCTAGAATGTCTATGCTCCGAGATATCCAACTCCAAATTTTAATTGTCGTTCGCATGATTACGCATGCAAGAGAGTGAGGATTGGCGCAAAGCTCCTCAATGATGTGACGCGGCTGTTGAGTGCGGCGTTTAGTCTGACAACGCGGCGGAGGCATTAGCAAAGATAATAACTGTCCCCCTTCGCCTCACGGCTGGCGAAAAAAAAATCGAAGAACCCGTAACCGCTGTCGTAACACGCGACCGCGCAGCCTGTAAAGCTGGCGGCAGCTGCCATGCCGAGATAATGGCGCGAGCGGAGAAGCCGGAGTGTAATGCGCGTGCGTAATGGTGACTAGACGACCAGGCATGGTCATTGCCTGGGCTACGCAAATAAAGTGACTGCTGATTTCCAAGTATTGTAAGTTTTATTGGAATCAAAAGCAACAACTACACCATCAACAGCAGAAACTTTTTTAGCTATGCTAACGAATATTTCATACATACTGCCGCTTTAAGTTTGGTGTTGTCATGCACAAATCTCATGACAACACTTCACCCATCAAGATGTGAATGCCCTAAAAAATCTTAAAAATGCTTCCCTTCCACAGCAACACAAAGCATAAACCGCTCGTGTGTCGAGTCGAGAACTCTGCGCAGTAAGACAATTGAAATTTGGAGTTGGATATCTCGGAGCACGAACACGCTAGAATAATTATTCCGACCGATACTGTGTAGAAACACGACTGTCTCTAAGTTTTCAATACAAACATACCCACTTACTGCAGTCGAAAAAAAAAATAGTTGTTCAACTTTAGTTAATTCGACTGCTCACAGCGATAATTATCATCTCACTTTGTGCCCCCCTGGCCACATAACTTAATTGCACAGGTGGTCTTCGCGTGCCTCCCAGTGCCTAATTTTAAGAAAAACATCAAGCTTAGTTTTGAACACCCTGTATTATCAGGCACAGCCGCCAAGCACATGGCTGTATTGGGTAATGTCATTTTCCTATAAGCTCGGAGAAACCGATATCTGGCTTCGCTATAGGGCTTCTTCATCTTTCGAGGGTTTTACGCGCCAAAACCAGTTCTGATTATGAGGCACGCCGTAGTGGAAGGCTCCGGATTAAGTTTGACAACCTGGTGTTCTTTACCGTGCACTACAACGCAAGCACACGGGCGTTTTTGCATTTCGCCTCCATCGAATCGAAATGCGGCCGCCGCGGCAGGGATTGGATCCCGGGATCTCGTGCTCAGCAGCGCAACACCTGAGCTGACTGAGCCACCACGGCACAGCCATCATGCACAGCCATCCGTGCATGAGAGGGAGGGGGGGTGGCAAAAAAAGGGGCTTTCGAATAATCTTCTTCAAGTAGATGGCTCATACATCAGATATTTCTTACTGTGCATGCTATGTTGCTCAAAGTCAACTTAGCTTTGGGTACAATGTCTGCATTTTATTACTGTTTATGCCTAATGAAGGTTGCTTTGTTCACAGTGTCACTTTCTATATTGTTTCTCTTATGGAACTAAGCTCACTTGTTTTAATGCTGCTATAGGTATGGCTGGGCCTGGAGATGAAGTGTAAGCAGACCATGCTATGCTGCGGATTGGTGCCAATCTTCACATCCGAGTTGTTCCCATGACAGTCAAGCACCACTGTGATTTGCTTCATTGGCAAGGTAATATAATATAGTGGTGAGCTTGCACCTCAATATTGGTATTGAAAAATATGTTAAGTAAAAGACAAGAGTTGACCTTTATGACAGATACACTCATGTTCTTTTTTTTAAAAAGCTCTTTTAGTACTGTCCTTTATGGTCACGTTTTCAGAGGATGCTTATACTCCTTTATTGCAAACTGCCGTGGAGCTAGTTTATGTGTTAAACTAGCACTCTTTCACCAAGAAAAAGTCCAGTTTTTACTCACACAGCGATATGGTGCAAAGGACGAAAGGGGTGGAATGGATCAATCTGAATGCATGTTGCTGACACAAATACAAAAAGGGTGCATGGCATGGCTAGCGCAATTTGTTTTACAGTGATGATAAGCAGTCTCAATGTCTTAAAGCACTCTGGTCCTTATATTTTGCCACAATCAAGTGGTTTTTAAGTATGGGTGCACTTGCACTGAGAGCAGTGCAATACTAATGCCAACTGACCCACACATCAAGTTTGCATGGTCACGCAGCCTGCCATTTATACATTTGGCTTGTTTTGTACAAAGGACTGAACTTCAACACTGCAGGATATTTCACGATATGCTGGCGAGAGTAACCTGCACCGTGGAACATGCGTTCAGTCAGCTCCTTCTGAAGTAAAAGAAAAGGTCCACGTGTGTAGCTGCCATGGTGTAACCCTGGAATCTGTTTCTGCTCCGCAACTTGAGCTTTTTTTTTCAGTGACCACAATTTCATTATTATGAAACGGAATGCATTAACAGGTTCAAACTCAGGGTAACGTGTTTATCTGCATGACTTTGTGGACAAAAACTGATGAAAGGAGGCGCAATGCGACTATTGAACCTGTCCAGGGGACAGGGACGTCAAGAAGTTTTAAATCCATTTGCATAGGCTAACAATCGCAAGGCAAACTGCTGTAATTGTGTGAAAAAGTACCATGCACTTATTACTTCAAGGAATAGTGCCAATCTTTTTCAGCTGTAGTTAGCACCATGTATGTACACTGCACGTATAATTTGAGTTAAATGTCAGGAAGGTATTGCAGAATAGGCAATTTAAAACTAATGGCCATAATTTTGGCATTAGTAGATCTTTGCTCAGACCATCTGACAATTTCTTCAAAGTATGAAATTTTGTTTATGTAGCTGCTGTCAGCATATTCTATATTAGCATTTGGTCTTATGCATATACTGTTTGCTCTAAAAAATTAAATTCTTGAGTTTCACATGCTAAAACCACGATATGATTATGAGGCACACTGTAGTAGGGGACTCCGGATTATCCCTTGAACCCTTGTTAACTCAAACTCTGATATCACAATATATCAGTTAAGTCGAAAATTTTTTCGTGGCTCGGTATCGACTTTATGTATATTTGACCTCTTATCTAGCAATGCTTCTGTGCTGTGCTTCGGATATCTCGAAATCTTGACTGCAACACTGTAGGGAAAATGTTATCACCCAAAAGTTTCCATAAGTTGTACGCAGCTGCGATATCTCCAAAAGTTGCAAGATCGCAAGTTTGTAGCAAATTCTGCTTCATTCTAGGCTACTCTTGTCATCCACTGTTCACGGCCGGCAGAGATCTCATTGGTAATCCGGGCAGAATTTTTCTCTGACCCCTGACAAAATGCAATGAGCTTGATAAGGTACTGCCTCCTGCTTTTTAACTATATTACATGAGAACACTATAATATGGTTGTGCATCATCCTGAACGGGACATCGCATTAGACGACTCTTGCACAGGATAGTGCTTGGTGCACCTGAGAGTACTTCTACATGTCTCGCTGATTATTGCGCCTTATAGGTGCTAAAATGATGCGTGATGGACGCTCGCACGATATGGCTAAAAATGCGAGAGGCTGTACACCTGAGCACCACAACATGCATGCTCATGTGTACGCATAGAGTAGTCAGCTTGCTTATTTCCTGTGCTCTGTGTTTCTGTGTAGATCTGTGCGCTAAGCTGTACCGCGTGCTGTGCCGAATGTTTGGTATGTTATTGGTATTTTCTTCATTAATAAGTTCAGGGCCACGATCTTGTAGCAATGCATTGTCTGATGCCATTTCTAATCATGCTGTATCTGTAGCAATGCATTGCTACAGATACAGCACCAGGCCATGATCTTGTAGCATTGCATTGCTACAAGATCGTGGCCCCGAACTTGTTAATGAAGAAAATACCAATAACATACCAAACATTCGGCGCAGCCCGTGGCATGGCCTAGCACGCAGGTCCACACAGAAACACAGAGCACGGGAAATAAGCAAGCTGACAACTCTATGCGTACACATGAACATGCATGTTTTGGAGGCCAGGTGTACAGCCTCCCCCATTTCTAGCTATATCGCACGAGCGTCCATCGCGCGTAATTTTAGTGCCTTTAAGGGACAATAATCAGCGAGACCGGAAAAAGTACTCAGGTGCACCAAGCACCCTCCTGTGCAAGAGTCGTCTAAGGTGATGTTCCCTTCAGGACGACGCACGACCATATTATAGTGTTCTCATGCAATATAGTTAAAAAGCAGGAGGCGGTTCCTTCCCATGCTCATTGCACTTTGTCAGGGGTCAGAGGAACACTCTGTCCGGATTACCAATGAGATCATGGCGTACAATGAAGTAAAATTTACTACAAACACTATTATAAAATGTTCCATCAAGCCAGCAATCAACTAGCCCATCTAAGTCTCTTAATTATCAATATGGGATAAACCAGCCAAACACGGTGGATGCTAAAACCACTATTCCACTACGGTATTTACTTTGCTGGCAGAACGGTAGCTTCCAAGTAATTTATTAGCTTGACATGTCCATGCTGCTTTTTAAATGTGCATTTTATGCTTGTACTACTTCTATTGCTTCAATACTATTGTTAATCGAATAGGTTGTCTTTTTGATTATAACACTTGTTTGAGTGGCCCGCTAATTGTGACAGTTTATTCTACCACAGTAATGCATGTTCCCTTAGAATCGTAGCCAAATTGCCTGAAACGAGTTACCTTTGAATGAGATTTGTTAGTACCTCCTATGTTCTGAATGCTTACCCATTCTTATCTGTGTGAACATAACTGTTTTTGCCTTTGTGTGAACCTGTTGCTTAAGTGAAAAGAAATTGTTCGCTTTTCTTTACTTTTTCAGGTGCCCTGCAAGCTCTCACCAAAGCAACACATTCCCCTGGTTTTCTGTCAGAGTACCATTATCATTTCGAATAAACTATGCTTGTCAGATGTGCGACATGCCCCATCTTAAAATTGGAGCGCTTCAGTATTAATGTTTGAATGGGTGTACATAAAAACATACGTAAAGTATACTTATGTCTTCCTTTTACAGGTCCTCTTCACCCGACATTTTTCCAACTTAACATTACGCTTTGCTGTACATTTGTTTTATGCACAAACCATGACAGCAACACAACACTGCACAAAGATGAGTACAAATGATAAAGCATGCAGTACACCTGCAAGAATTACATTTGCATACTTGTAGTACATATGAAAATGAGCTACCAATCTTTTTCAGGTTGCATACTCTTATTGGTCATACATGTCAAGCGCACTCATAGGCCACACAAAAATCGTTCAAGGCTGATCTCAAATCCATAAGTGCACCAAATAGATTTAAAGAGTGACTTATGTTAAGTGACATCGGACCAGTCTAACGGAACCTCGCCCAAATAGAGAAATAAATAGGTTCGAACAGGGGTAAACAGGACTGGGTTAAACAGGACAGGACTGAACAGGGCCAAACGGGAGTGGACTAAACGGGGACAAACTGGTCTGGGCTAAACGGGTTCAAACGGGGACAAACTGGTCTGGACTAAACGGGTTCAAACAGGGGCAAATAGGTCTGGACTAAGCAGGTACAAACGGGGTCCCGTTCCATAATCCTATTTGATGAAACCCGTTTGAAATCAAATAGGATTTTTTAGTAGGGAGCCTTCCTCTGTACCTTTTCGAGGCGGGAAATATTGTGTTTAGTAAACGGGTCCCAAACAACGCATGCATATTCAAGTTTAGGTCTAATTATTGAATTGTACGCAAGTAATTTTACACTCGGGGGTGAGTTTTTAAGCTTATGTCTTAAAAAATGTAATTTACGGAACGCAGAAGAGCAAATGCTATCTATATGTAAATTCCAAGATAAAGTATTAGTAAGTGTAACGCCTAAGTACTTATATTTAGTCTCTTCCCGCAACGGTGCCGTGCCTAGCGTGTACGCAAAAGAGAGCGGAGCTTTTTGCCGAGAGAAGCGAAGAAAGACGGTTTTATCAGTATTAAGTTTCATATCCCATGTTTCACACCATTCAAAAGTGTTAGCAAGAGCGGTATTAAGATGGTTCTGATCGGTAGATGAGGTTATTTCTAGAAAAAGCACACAATCATCCGCAAACAATCTGATTTGCACGTTAGGATCAATTACAGTGGTTATATCATTTATATACAGTAAAAACAGTAATGGTCCCAGCACACTCCCTTGGGGGACCCCGGAGCCAACCGGGAGATAGCCTGATTGCCGCTCATTAATGGCTACAAATTGATAGCGATTGGTTAAATAGTGCGTTATCTATATAACTAAAATTTCCGGTAGTTTAATGCGTCTGAGCTTTACTATTAGTTTGTCATGTGGAACTCTATCGAAAGCTTTGCTGAAATCTAGAAATATTGCATCGATCTGAGCGTTCTTATCCAGGCACGAAGCAAGTGAATGTATTACTGTAACTAATTGTGTAGTTGTTGAGTTGCCTTTTCTAAACCCATGTTGGTAATTGGAGAGGACTGAGTGTTCGGCTAAAAATTCATTTATGTGATTGGCAATAATGTGTTCAATTAGCTTACAGCATGATGATGTAAGCGATATTGGACGGTAATTTTGCAATAAAGCCCGATCACCTTTCTTGTGTATGGGCACAACTCTGGCTATCTTCCAGTCATCCGGTAACCTTCCATGAAGTAATGAAGTACGATAGATAATAACAAGAAACCTTGCAATGAACTCGGCATATCGTTTCAGAAACACGTTAGGAAGGTTATCAGGACCACCTGATGATTTTGTTTTTAGATTTAGTAACATGGAAACTACGCCAGGGTATGAAATAAAATGCACATCAGCGGGATGAAGTACCGTATCACTAGATGGACAACTACCTGAGTTAGCAAACACGCTGTGAAAGTAGTCATTGAAATGGCATGCAATATCACCATGATCGGTAACTACAGAACCATTAACAGTAATTTGTGACACTGTTTTTTTTTTCGCTTACATAATTCCAAAATTTCTTGGGGTCCTCTACAATGAATTTCGGCAACACTGTATTAAAGTAATGTTCCTTCGAAGAGTGTACCGCACGTGCAAGGTTTTCTTTTAGTTCCTTCAGATGACCGATGTGCATGTGCCGTTTCTTTAACCTTTTTATCCTTCGCTTCAAGTGGATTATTTCACGTGTCACGGAATCTGCTTACGAACTAGTTTACGTTTGCTCGGCACAAACTTATCTATACAGTAAAGACACACATCTTTGAAGCGACGCCAAAGTGTGTTCACATCATTCGTCAGTAAAATCTTTAAGGCATGTTTCTAAATGTTCTATAATGGATGCATCGTCTGCACGTGAGTAGTCTTTGAAAGAACGCTTCACAGGGTTATTTGAATTGATAAAAGGGACAACGGATAAGCAAACACTGACAAGCAGGTGATCAGAAATCCCTTCCACAAATTGAATAGTATATCTAGGTAACAATCTAGGTAAAAATACCAAACCTAGTATAGATCTGGAAGTCCCTTGCACACGTGTTGGCTCCTGAACTATTTGGATTAGGTCATGAGTCAACATTATGTTAAGTATACTGTTTAAATGATTGCTGTTGTGGTGAAGTGATTCAAAGCGCTCCCAATTAACGCCTGGTAAGTTAAGGTCCCCTATAAGTAGCAGTTTGTTTTCATGGAATTGAGAAATGTGCTTTTCCAGCTTAACCAGATACTCAAGATCGGCATCTGGAGGTCTGTAAATAGCACACAGTAAAAAGTTATGGCCCCAGCACGAGATTTTTATGCATAAACATTCGAGGCCGGGAATGTCTTCCAATAGAACAGCATCTATGTGGTCCTTAATAAGGACTGCCACGCCACCTCCCCTGGAAGGCCGATCCTTACGAAAAACTTGATAACAGTGTGGGAAAACGTCCTCGTCATCTATTTCAGTCCGCAGCCACGTCTCAGTTATGACTGCAATGTGTGGGTCTTGCTCTAGTAAGGAAACCTCAAGAGGTTCTGTTTTGTTGATTACCCTACGAGCGTTTAAGTTGATTATACGTAAGTGCTTGTCACTTTCTTTGGAAGGGCATCATATCTCGGGCTGCTGGGACTGATTGTTCACTATCTTGACGCGCATGTTTTTTGTCTCATCCAAGAAGAATAAATCTTTACCAACCTTTAGTTTGTCATGAAGTAAGTGTACTTTCTTACCCTGCAGTTTCTCGGCTTTCGCACTTTCCCACAGAAGCTTCCGTTTCTTCAGCGTCGCTTGCGAGTAGTCATTTTGAATAGACATGCCTGATCCTTTAAGTTTGCTGCAGTTTTCGAATATCAGCTTCTTTTCGTTAAAATTTTGTAGATAGATGATAACCGGACGTTTGATGCCTCGTCGGCCAAGCCTGTAGATGCGGCCGATAGATTCGCACTGTACATTCAGCCTATCCCTCATTATTTCTGCAAGAACTTTTTCCTTGAGAAGCGCTTCTGTTTCCTCGGGGCATTCAGGTATACCATGAATAATTGTTTGATCGCCTATTCCTGTCTTCCAGATCAGCAAGTTTCTTTGTCTGGAAACCAATAACGTGTTCTGTAGATTTTAGGGTAGTTTGAACTTTATCGTCTTGAGCCGAAGAGGGCTCAGACAGCCTTTTGTCAATTTGAGTGAACATCTGTTGAAGGGTACTTATCAATGTTTCGACGTTACATAATTGGACTTTCATTTCTGAAATATCGTTGCGGATTATAGCTTGACCTTCAAGCAACTGTTCAAACATTTCTTTCTGCGTGGGACCTGGGTTTGTTTCAATGTCTCCGCAGAGAAGCAAACCGCAGACAAGAAGACATTCATAGGCAAGGTCAAGGCACTTCCGTGGGCACGGCACGACAATAATACCACGACATTCACTTCGTAATGAACTACTGCGAGAACTGACCTGCAGTACGCAGAACAGAGTCCTGGTTAGTGTCATGGTCAAGCAGCGATCGCCGTGCCCACAGAAGACGAATCGATGGGGTGCTTCTTTTATAGCGGTGATTCCAGATGACGTCACGCCGCGAATTCCAAGTGGTGTCGCTAGCAGCGCCAGGCTGCCAGTCAGTGACCACGGTGGAATCTGGCCCACGGTGTAATCCGGATGAGGTTGATACACGCCGACGATACCATTCTTTTCCCAGCACGTGTAGTCGTTTGTTGCTGTAGTTGCGCTGAACTGGAAAATGCCCTGCAGTGCGCAGAACAGAGTCCTGGTTAGTGTCATGGTCAAGCCGCGATCGCCGTGCCCACAGAAGACGAATCGATGGGGTGCTTCTTTTATAGCGGTGATTCCAGATGACGTCACGCCGCGAATTCCAAGTGGTGTCGCTAGCAGCGCCAGGCTGCCAGTCAGTGACCACGGTGGAATCTGGCCCACGGTGTAACCCGGATGAGGTTGATACACGCCGACGATACCATTCTTTTCCCAGCACGTGTAGTCGTTTGTTACTGTAGTTGCGCTGAACTGGAAAATGCCCTGCAGTACGCAGAACAGAGTCCTGGTTAGTGTCATGGTCAAGCCGCGATCGCCGTGCCCACAGAAGACGAATCGATGGGGTGCTTCTTTTATAGCGGTGATTCCAGATGACGTCACGCCGCGAATTCCAAGTGGTGTCGCTAGCAGCGCCAGGCTGCCAGTCAGTGACCACGGTGGAATCTGGCCCACGGTGCAATCCGGATGAGGTTGATACACGCCGACGATACCATTCTTTTCCCAGCACGTGTAGTCGTTTGTTGCTGTAGTTGCGCTGAACTGGAAAATGCCCTGCAGTACGTAGAACAGTCCTGGTTAGTGTCATGGTCAAGCAGCGATCGCCGTGCCCGCCCCTATAGCATACGCTGGGTGCCGGGCCACAGAGGCATTGAGGGTAATGTTCGAGCAGACCAAATGGCCACATCAGTTACATCTCAGGCGTTACATCTCCCTACAGCTGCTGTTCCCGCAACAGATTTGAAGCCTTTCCTGCGAAAGAAACTGCGAAGCCACTGGCAACGCGAGTGGGACGCTGAAACAGATATTAAGCTTCACCTGATTAAACCACAGTTAGGTTTCTGGCCCCCCGTAACGAAAACACGACGAAC
This sequence comes from Dermacentor silvarum, assembly GCF_013339745.2. Taxonomy (NCBI): domain Eukaryota; kingdom Metazoa; phylum Arthropoda; class Arachnida; order Ixodida; family Ixodidae; genus Dermacentor; species Dermacentor silvarum. Next base: position 402,770,810 of record NC_051154.1, read on the forward strand.
TGACGTCCTATTCTGTCGTCTCAGAATAGGACACACGTACGGCACCCACAGTTTTTTGCTGACTGGTGATGAACCACCAACCTGTGGTAGATGTGGAGAGAGGCTGACCGTCCTCCACGTCCTGCTGGAGTGTAGGGAAGCCGAAAGAGAGAGAAAGAAACATTTTCCCCTAGCATACCACCATTGTGTTCCTCTCCATCCTGCTATGTTTCTTGGTGAAGTGTCGCTTTTTAGCACTAAAGCTGTCCTAGGCTTCCTGAACGATGTGGTCCTGCATGTTAATAGTCCAATCGTTTCGTAGCGCATCCTCTCTCTAGAGGATGCTGCTGTGATAGTAGTTCAGCATCTATAGCACATGCCTCCAGGCCCTTGCACTTCAAGGGCTCTGTTAAGGCAGAAGTGCTTTTTGAGAACTTTTGCCTCTGACATATTTTAGTATACTATCATTCTTTCACAATGCATCTCTCGTGTCGATAGCACACTTCACTACTTATTGCCATATTCTTATTACCTATAGATTTTACACACTTTACAGTGACTATTTTAGGCCCCTTTACAGCCATGCCACATCTGTTTTATTCACACCTTATGATTCACTATTCATACCACTGACAAGCCATTATCATCGCCTTGGCGCTCTTTGGCCACATCTGGCCCTTGCGCCAATAAACTCTAACGATCATCATCATCATCAAAGCAAAAAGTCCGCTAGAAAGACCAATAGCCTATGGGATTATGGAACATATCAGTGCTATAAGTGCTACATAATTTTTGGTACGTAGTGCGACAAGCTGCTACCATAAATATTCACTTCCAATATCGCAATGTATTTCATTGCTAGAGAGCACAGATTTCAGGCGATTATGTATAGGATTTACTTGTTCGACTCTGTTGTGCTAAATGTTCTAAGGCATATCACGTATGATAAACCATGTTAAAGGGTGCTGTTTACCCTGGGCCGGTATTTTGTAGCCTTTTCGCGCTTTTCGCGCTTTGTCAGTGGTCAGAGCGACGATCCGCTCGCGTTATCAACGGGAGCAGCCGGCCGTGAGCGGTGGATGATAAGAATAGTATAGAATAAGTCATAAGGCATCGCTACAATATACTGGCCCTATATGTTCACTGGAGCAGACCAGGACACGCAAGTTACATGTCACCTGTGCGCTATGAACAAACCTTATAATCCCATGCTTAAGCTGTGGTGTTTAGTCGAGGTACCCTCTGTGATAGATGTCTTCTAGCATTTTGCGAAGAGCTTCAGAGCAGTTATCTAAGCAGAACTTTTCCGTCTATACCCTCAGTTTAGCATTATTGAGAAGCAGCGGGACATGTCAGTAGTGATATATATTGCTGGCACCCATTTACGGCACAATTAGTCGATGGCATTTTGCATCTCACAGAGAGACCACAAAGCTCGGGATACTCACTCGCAAGACTTGAAAGCAGGCAAGTTGGCATTCCATGACCAATAAACAATAAGCACAAGGGAGACGACAGGACAGACAAGCACGATGTCCCGTATCCTCCCTTATGCTTATAGTTTATTACTTACTCATGTGTGCATAAAGCAATCATGTGCACCGTGAAATGAGGGACATTGTGGTTCCATTATTCCACTCATTGCCGCAAAGGTAGCACCTCTCGTTAGCATAAAGTTCTTTGAAGTAGCATGAAGTTCAAACAATAAGTATGGGGTGCTTTAATATAGCCAACATACTTACATTAGTATGATTGCATACATCTGAACTCCCAAATTTTACTGCCAATTCGTACTACAAACCGTCGTCTTCAGTTTTTTTTGTGCTAATTTAAATTTAGGATTCCTACATAAATCAGGAACAGCACGCTCGATTCTATCATTGTAAATGATTTGTATTTTTTGCATTTCCACTAGTCTTGCGATACACTCAAGGCGGTTGTTTGATACCTTTAAGTGTGCACAATACAGGAAACAATTGCAGGGAATCGCCTACCGCAATTTGCAACATCAAGACGCATCCCTACTTTTTCGCAAGTGAGAGATGAAGCTTTAAGCAACTAGACACATGACAGCAGGCTCCCACCACAAATGGAAGCACGGTGCAGATGCTCTCAGCCATCAATTAAGAAATACAGTAACAGACAGCCAATTATTGTAACTTTTAAAACACAGCCGCACCAATTTTCTGCATAATGTATGCAGAAGTTAGGGAAGACATTTTTGTTTTCAGTGTGCCTGCTGCCCTTGCTTGCTGCTGTCTTCTACAAGTAGCACGCAAGATATCTTTTCAGAACCCCATCAGTGCATCGCAACTGCATCTTTGCACTCTCTCCGATGGATGTAAACTCCATCAGAGCTGTCCCAAAACACTGCCGATCATACAGGATTACACAAGGAGTGTAGATAGCAGTGAACACACACGTACTGCTTTCTTTACAGACTGCATATGCAAATTAATGCAAAAAAAGAAATATGAAAAATCTGACATTTCAGTGCCAAGAAAATGTGGCAATACACATGTGCAAGGAATTGCATAGCATTTGAGCATTGGAAACAAAAAAAAATTAAATTACTTTCCAGGCTGGAAAGACATCTATCAACGTAAAATATGTAGGCAAAATAAAATATGTATGTGATGTGTGTACTTATGAGATGTGGCAACAACCGAGACTGGGAAAGAGCGCCAGCCAGTTTCGCCCGGCTGTGCAAGTTTCTGGACAAGCCTCACATTCTCGTTATTTCGCATATTTTCCGGCCATACGCACATTTTTTTATCTTCGTCCAGCCATGATAATGACACAGTGGGAATACTGTCATTTTCCAATGGAAATTGCACTACAGTGAATGATTTGGGCATCCTCCACAAAGAAAATACCAGTGATAATAAAGGGCAGGGGAGCATTGCACAGTAATAATGTTAATGCTAGTGCATTTGTGCCACTGTAAAAAACAATGTCTGCCTTAGGACACTGGCATTTTGGCAATAGTACAACGCATCTGTCAGCAGGTCCCATAAACTAATTCGCTTATTATCACATGCACACAAATAGGATACCAGTCAGATATATTGCATCACCTAACAGGCATATTAAGAATATCTGAACAGGCATACTTGCCCAGCGAATGTATAATGATCATGGCAACTGCTGCTGCAGTAATTATTTGACAAAAATGACAGATTACTTGGATGAACGAGAACCAATTGGGGCTGATATGTTTGTTCGTGACAACCATATGAAGCCAACACATAGAGCCAATGAAATCATAGGGAAAATTATTTACAGTGCTAATTTAAGTGTAGAAATGATAAGTCAAAGAAAATGAATCTGTACAACAGAACAACTGGTCGCCGATGGGAGCCAAACCCACAACCTTTGCAATTACACATGTGTTGCCATGTCAATTGTGACAGTGGCTCTTCCCATGCCCACATTCTAGGGTATATGCATGCGTACAGGGTCTAACAGAGCTACACGGCACCATTAATGGCCATCGCAGTAGATGTGGAACATCCTTTTGACCAATGGCACTGCATATTATGTGAATATTACGAGCTGATCATTTCAACACTTCTATTAAAAACACGAAATTTCTCTTATGTTTACCCTGGCTTTTAAACAGCGTAAGGCAACTAGACATAAATCATAGCAATACGATACATATAAGTGGATCTTAACTCCAAAACAAATGCATAAAACAAACACTATCAATTGCACTGCATTGCTATTCCCACTGCAGACATAGGTCTACATGCATTTGAATAGAGCATTATCCCTACTGAAGGTAGCTTTTGGTGGACACAGCCATAGATCTAAAGCTGACTATGTTAAAATATGGCTTTGAAAACACTCAGATAAGTCAAGCCTACTTCTTGGTTGATGTAGTCACCATTAAGTGGAACAAAAATGAGAAAGGTTAGTGGTAATTAAAAGGAAATAAGTGCAAAGAACAAAATGGTAAATAATCAGGTACCAGGTAGTACTTTTCTTCCCCCTTATTATTTCGTGCCCGTCGTTCTTTCCGAAATTGGACGTTGGCGAGCTAATGATTTTGCCGGGTGGTTGATTGCACAAACGTCATAGCACGATAAAGCTGAGTGGGACGGAGGCCGAAAGAGCGGAAAGTACTGAGTCCTACCAAAGAATTATCCCAGGTCGGTTCGTAATTAAATGTGAACCCTCGCGGTACGGCAACAATGGCTCTGCACAGCTAAAATTCCGACCCCGTCCAAGATGTCAAATTACATAGAGCAATACCAGCTGATCCCTGCACGACGGCGCAAAGCACGTGTACACGTGTCTCGCACATGCGGGCATGTGTGTCCTGCGTGCACATCTCGAACCGTGTAGCCAACCTCACCTTCGAACGGATGCGCCGAAATTAAGGGGATGTAACGTGCAGTACGCTGAACATAATGGTGTTTGTAAATGGCACTCTGTGAGTGGTTACATAATTGATGCGTATCTGCTTCAGGCAAAGCTTAATGAAGTTCGATACGACTGCTATTAGGATGCTGTCGCAGTGGCAGCTGCGCTCCGCTTTTATCGAACATTATTCTGTCCCGATGGCATACGCACCACGTGAGGCATGCATTAAGTGTTTAAAAGAAACTGGTCAGAAAAACATCGAATGTGCATGCAGCGCAGCTTACGACGGACGATTTTTGATGCCTGGCCCGATTGCTCATTTCTCGAGCTGAATTTATACACATGAAAATCAGAAGCTGGCGCACGCGTCGCAACCTCTTCGACTTCATGCGGTTTCTCACCGTGTGCCAAGTGATCTAGTGCTGGCTGAATCGGTGAAAATGCACCGTACACACATATGCTAACATAACATGCATATAGTTTCCTTAAGTAAACAATATCGGTGCAATGCGTTCTAGAAAGCGATAAGTAATAATTTCAAACCAAACATAGAGCTACCACGAGTGTTGAAAACACCTTCAACAAAAGAAAAGAGGAAATCTCGCATACTCACGTGGTCAGGCACTTGCGGTGGTACAACACAGCCCCAGCTCCAACGAAGTTTCGAGTCAGAAAGACTTGGCAGGAGACTGCCATCGTTTTTACACATGGCTTGCACCGACGTCACATCCGGTCACCGTGAGATGCCTGTCGGCCATGCTGACGAACCGCTGCCGGGCCACTCCTTGCTTACCGCCGCCTCTGTCAGCTCGCATCGTGTTGGTTCGCGACCGCTCGCAGCTTCAATATGGTTTTCTGCGCAGTCGTTGGCAGCTCCAACCGTAGCGACAGCTCCAGGCGAAAGAAGAAGCCTACTAACACGAACTTCTTCCGAATTCCGTACGTCGTATACAGGTGCGAGCGCTCTAAGACGCTCAGCACAAATTAGCGCACGTTGTGGCTGGCTCGCATTAATTGAGCCGATCTGGACCCCCACAACCCCAATTTACGTGTGTGCGGAGCGCACTTCATGACAGGTAAGAGGCTCGTGCCTTGAGCTAAATGTTCGCGAAAACGTGGGAAGCAAGGACTACACTCAGAAGAAGTGAATGGTTTTGATTCGCAGGGACGCCATCCGATTTGTTCGGTAGCACGAACCCAGACTGGGCCCCGTGGCTGCATCCCGGCATAGCATTAGGCAAGCAGATGCGGATCACCACGAGCGCAGCGAGCAATGACGGTAGAGATAGCGGCGTGGCAGCCGAGCCGGCCGCGCCGGTACAGCCGTGCGGCGTTCATTTCTTCCAACGTCACAAAGCTGCAGGAGTAAACCAGATAGTTCACGATATCCCCGTGGGTCACTTCAGGGAACACATTCACGTCTATTGTCGTGTTCACGCCCGGTCGCAGCGTGTACGGCTTCATACCGTCGCACATTTGCACCTTTTCTTCATAGCATACGCGCGCCGATACCACAAGTTCAGAGTAATCGTCTGCACTGAATGGCTCACTCCTCTGGGGATGAGGCATTGTGCCCGAAAGGATAAGAAAATAATCAGAGCGTATCGGGAGCGGTAAGGAGTCACAGGCAAGGCACCTCACGGTACGGACGGCACGGACGGCCAGCTGCGGAACCAAGCGAAACGAACAATGGCTCGCCAGCATGGACGCCAGCGCTTGATTGGGGTGGAAGTGACGTCACGTGCAAGCCATGCACACGCACACTATCGTGCACTTCCATCATTTCCACGGTTCCCGCTTGCCTGCCGCTTTGCTTTCCCTATGACGATCACATGATAACATGGCTAGAGTGTACAACATATAGGTAATGGGTACAGCGCGGGGTCCCCGCTGAGGTTCTTTTTAGTGAAAAGTTGGTGACGCCACCGTCGCCTTCACCTGAATGAGTGCCTGCGCGCCGGCCGGACGCTTGTCACGTCGCAGCTGCATGGAGCTTTGATAGGCGTTTCACCGTGCTGCATTTAGTTTTGATATTCGGTGGCGGAACCTGATTTTATTCCTCACCGATCTGTAGTAAATAACGCGGAGAAAAATTGACGGAAACAATGCAAACGGTGCAACACTGACGGAGCATCGAGCAGACGACAGCTGCTCAGCCTGTCAGCCAATGGTCGCTGCCTTAACAGCCGGAGCTCCAGGATAAGGCGATGATAGCGCCGCTGCAGCTTCAGCGTTTTTTGCATCAGCTTCGGCGATGACCAAGGCGTTCACTGGTCCCACTCCCATTCTTGTACACTCTGCAAGGGCTAGCCTCTGCTAGTGATGTTGATGCGAATGCCCCTTGTGAAACGAGGAAAGCAGTCGGGAAACAGTGTATAATAAGAACTTTTTGTATTTATACTGCTTACAACCCACTGCACCTCTGTGATGTCTATTTGACCATGAGGGTATTTGTAATAGATAAACAAATGTAATGTCCAGAATATGGCGGTCATAACGTATTTTTTTTATTCTAGACTGTCTTTGGCGTGTTTTTCGCTCCCGAGCTACCCCTAGAAAGACCGTAGCTGGGGCGCACATTTATAACTCTCTGGCAACCTTTTCTTAAATCATTTTTTTACATTCTAAATATTCTTTTGCCCCACTAGCGTCCCAAGTTCACTATAAAAGCCAATAAATGCACGCAAAGCTCTGCCACTACATTGTGGCCTCCGAGATTTATATGATGCGCCAGTGCAAGTTCGGAGGCCACAACGCTCTGCTGAAACCCAAAACCTAACAAAGCGTTAGCCAACATTCAAAATACACGTACTTCCATGCACCTTGATAAGTCTTTTAGCCGGTACACGTCCCCCCTCCCCCTCCTATTATTTAAACAGAATTTCATTTATTCCACAGCCACTTGTTTGAGCAACGAAACATGTTTACTACATTTCTTCTACGGCTTTTGAAAGGCACAAGCGTCGCACTTCGTGAGGGAAATTAATAGTCGATGAACAGATTCACTCGGCAGGCAAGATTAAATTTTTGCCAGTTCAATTCACAATGCTTGCAGACTTGAAGCCTATGAAGGCTTGGCTAAGCTTATTATTAAAGAGAGGTGCCAACTCAGTCATCTTGTTATAATTGTCTCGTGAGCGTCAATCAAACTGCATGTCCCCTCGAATGTGCAGACAGGGCGGAGATTAGTCAGAAAGACTACATAGCATACGCCTCATTCGTAGTTCAGTAGATTATGTACGCCTTTAAGGTGAAACAGTACCTGAATAAGTTTATTCAGGTTCATTGCATGTAAATCGAGGAAGTGAGGCAAAGGGGGGTACACCTTGAACCTGCCATTTTTCGTAAGAAATAAAACCAGAGATTGGAATGCGCAATATTTTAGACAAGACACACAGATGAGGAACACACACGAAAGAGTTGCGCATTCCAACCTCTAGTATGCTATACGAACACGCTCAGTCTTCAACCTTGGCAAATAAAGCCAATCATGGCAAATGGACATTTTTGGTAGCCAAGTCACCTGCTGCAATTTCAAAATTACACCTGCTACAATGCAACGCAGAAGGCCCGGCCATGCAAAATAAATAAAAAAAACAATAAAGAAAAAAACATGCATGCACAGCCATTCTAAACCCTTCAGGCTTGAACGCACTTCCTAAAACGATGTCCAGAACGTCAATTTTGTATGTGGGCGCTCAAGAATTATCTAACAAGAATTAAGCTTTGGATGTATATTATAAAGGATATGAGCTTTTGGATGCCGCAATTTGGTCACGGTTGTATGGGCTGTTTAAGCCCGCTCTATCACTTCCATCACAACACTACGTACATACATGCAGTGCAGAAGCGGATAAAGTGCAAGCGAAAATTCTTACCGTGATAGGTTCCTACAGTATACAAACTACATACACGTACGCGTACCAACATGGCCTACATGTCTTGAACCTCGGCTTGCGTACGCGGCGGTGCGCCCATGAGTATATTGCCCCACGGATACAGCCGCGTGCTGCGCTAAAAATTCATTCGTATTACGTATGTGGCGTACCCTATATATAGCTTCGTCCACAAACATTTATCCTGTAAGTGCGGCCAATGTTGCCGGTTTTAGGAAGCGCATACGAATGCAGCGGCAGCTATATGTCCATTGTGCCACTTTATGGCTTGCTCATCGGATAGCAAACATAACAAGAAGCAATATATGGAATTAATTAAGCTTGTGCACAAGCTGAAATGCACTGAAGAAAATTATGATCATTAATTATGTCATACCACTTAGCCAAAGACTCAATATGATTCCGCACAAATTAAACATGAACAAGAACTTGCAAAGCATACAAACAATTTTCGCAGGTAACTTCAGAGTAATAAGCGCACTGCACGAGCCGCGGGATCAATTCCCGCCGTGGCGGCTGCATTCTAAGGAGGGCGGAATGCAAAAAAAACACACGTGTACCGTGCTTTGGGTGCATATGTTATTAAACCAACACCCCGTGTTCACATAAATCTAGAGCATTGCCCGCTGTTTCGGTGGCACGATCAAGAGTCACTGCATATGCTCCCTATATGGCGCCCTGCCATATGTAGTAACTCTAGCACGATCGACCTATCACCAGGCGCGGATCCAGGGGGGATGTCCGGATGTCCTGACCCCCCCCTCAAACTTCTGCATCGCCCCCTCGCTGACATGGTGGATGGCCCTGTCGCAAAAAAAAAAAAATACGGCCACCAGCATTCTTCAAAATTATTTTTCGCGAGACCAGTGGTATCAGCCATGTAGAAGTAAAGCTAGCTCGCTCACAAGCTTAGTTGTATTCCGTAGGGGTGTGGTGTGGCGAAGTTGCTGTAGTTATTTTTTCTCATGAACACCTTGGACCTCCTGGCGCCGGCCGTGCCTTACTCGTCCCTTCGGTGGCGTCGAATGAACGAGGGGACGTCCCTTTTGCCAAGCACGCAGATGTCCGCGCGAGCGCCTTCGCGCCTGATCAACTCTGTTCCCCATTGAGGTGTCATCGGTTGCCTCATTGGCTGTCATCGGTTCCGCGACCAACCTCCTTAATGAAAGAGATCTCTCGCTGAAGTGTTCATATATAAATAATAACATTGCAACTAACAGCTAAACTAAGAACTACGCATAGGCAACTTTTTTTTAACTGTAGCACTCAGTGTGATCCCAGGTTCTTCTTCTTCTTTCTGTGGTTTTACGTGCGAAAACAAGTTCTGATTATGAGGCCCGCCGTAGTGGAGGGCTCTGAATTAATTTTGACCACCTGGGGTTCTTTAACGTGCACTCCAACGCAAGCACACGGGCGTTTTTGCATTTCGCCTCCATCGAAATGCGGCCGCCGCGGCCGGGATTCGATCCCGCAATTTCGTGCTCAGCAGCACAACGCCTTAGCTGACTGGGCCACCTCGGCGGGCTGTGTGATCACAGTTACACGTTGACAATATCCAGTACGAGCACAGTACCGTTCGTACGCTACAAGTTTTTCATTATAACTTCGCAGTTTTATTGTCGTACATTAAGCATAGGAGGCTCAAAGCCGCCGGATCCGTTTACCTGAGTGGCCGTTCTCGCGGAGCGGGGCGAAGCTTCGAGCAGCGGAGCGGCTGCGAAGTGGGGGAGCGTGATGTCAGCGGCCAACGCCAGCACGCGGGCCTAGGATGGCGTCGCGTGGTTAGAGAAACGGGAGCAGATGCGTGCCTTGTGTAAAAGGATGACGTCGCGTGGGAAACAAAACATGAAGACGCTGGCTCGCGCTCTCGGCTACTAGGCCACATCGTTCTTGCAGGTGGCGTCGTGACTCTTCTTCATACGAGGTGATCTGCATATCGTAAACAACCAGCGTAGTGGTTGCCGCGTCGGAGCTCCAAAGCAAACGAAGGTGTCTCAGCCGAACACAAAGAATCTTCTTAAGGAAATCAAGGTGTCCCAACAGAACTCCAAAGACGGACCCGTGCTAACGCATGCATAACAAACCTGCGACAGATCATCCCAAATTTTATTTTAAGAAACAATACAGGCTAGATATACCGGGTGTTCAAAATTAAGCTTTATGGTTTTCTTAAAATTAGGCACTGGGAGGCACGGAAAGAGCACCTGCTCAAATAAGTTATGTGGCCAGGGGGACACAAAGTGAGATGATAATTATCGCTGTCAGCAGTCGAATTACCTAAGATTGAATAATTAACTATTCATTGACTGCAGTAAGTTTGTATGTTTGTATTCAAAAGTTAGAGGCAGTCGTGTTTCTACACAGTTTCACTTGGAAGAATTCTTCTAGAATGTCTATGCTCCGAGATATCCAACTCCAAATTTTAATTGTCGTTCGCATGATTACGCATGCAAGAGAGTGAGGATTGGCGCAAAGCTCCTCAATGATGTGACGCGGCTGTTGAGTGCGGCGTTTAGTCTGACAACGCGGCGGAGGCATTAGCAAAGATAATAACTGTCCCCCTTCGCCTCACGGCTGGCGAAAAAAAAATCGAAGAACCCGTAACCGCTGTCGTAACACGCGACCGCGCAGCCTGTAAAGCTGGCGGCAGCTGCCATGCCGAGATAATGGCGCGAGCGGAGAAGCCGGAGTGTAATGCGCGTGCGTAATGGTGACTAGACGACCAGGCATGGTCATTGCCTGGGCTACGCAAATAAAGTGACTGCTGATTTCCAAGTATTGTAAGTTTTATTGGAATCAAAAGCAACAACTACACCATCAACAGCAGAAACTTTTTTAGCTATGCTAACGAATATTTCATACATACTGCCGCTTTAAGTTTGGTGTTGTCATGCACAAATCTCATGACAACACTTCACCCATCAAGATGTGAATGCCCTAAAAAATCTTAAAAATGCTTCCCTTCCACAGCAACACAAAGCATAAACCGCTCGTGTGTCGAGTCGAGAACTCTGCGCAGTAAGACAATTGAAATTTGGAGTTGGATATCTCGGAGCACGAACACGCTAGAATAATTATTCCGACCGATACTGTGTAGAAACACGACTGTCTCTAAGTTTTCAATACAAACATACCCACTTACTGCAGTCGAAAAAAAAATAGTTGTTCAACTTTAGTTAATTCGACTGCTCACAGCGATAATTATCATCTCACTTTGTGCCCCCCTGGCCACATAACTTAATTGCACAGGTGGTCTTCGCGTGCCTCCCAGTGCCTAATTTTAAGAAAAACATCAAGCTTAGTTTTGAACACCCTGTATTATCAGGCACAGCCGCCAAGCACATGGCTGTATTGGGTAATGTCATTTTCCTATAAGCTCGGAGAAACCGATATCTGGCTTCGCTATAGGGCTTCTTCATCTTTCGAGGGTTTTACGCGCCAAAACCAGTTCTGATTATGAGGCACGCCGTAGTGGAAGGCTCCGGATTAAGTTTGACAACCTGGTGTTCTTTACCGTGCACTACAACGCAAGCACACGGGCGTTTTTGCATTTCGCCTCCATCGAATCGAAATGCGGCCGCCGCGGCAGGGATTGGATCCCGGGATCTCGTGCTCAGCAGCGCAACACCTGAGCTGACTGAGCCACCACGGCGGGCTAGAGGTGTTGCTCTAGCCGTATAAAACGCGGGTTTATCGTGAGCAGAAACGGTGCACTTCGGTAAATCAGGAAGGCTACTATCATCATCATCATCATCATCATCATTGACAGAAGCTGACCCCCCCCCCTCAGAAAAAACCTGGATCCGCCCCTGCCTATCACCGCCATCTGGTCACTAAATATCGACCATTGCTTGACACAAGTACAAGTCGAAATCATGCCCAAGTTACACATACTAAGGAAAGTGGAAATAATATATTGTAACAATTCTATTGCAAATTTCTTCCCTTTCGCGTGCTTGTCATTTCGCCTACGTTAACACCATGAGGGGGAAGTAAAGGCCCAACCGCATGCACGCGATATTCAAGCGACAGCGACAAGCGACGCGACAGGCACACCTTGTCGCGCTGTCGTGTCGCGGCGTGGAGCAACCACATGAACGCGACATCGCGAAAAAGAGTAGCGACGGATTTACTTTGTTGTGCGAATGAATGTTATCTTGCGCGTGTAAAGAAATCTCAATTTTATCAAAGGTCAATGTTTTATCTAGACCTAGCTAAAATATGCTATCCCCAGTGAAAATCCGTCCCATGCCGCCAGCGTAAGGTGCCGTGGCGCCATCTGTTGAGTAAAACTTAAAACACTTTCTCGGCTCTCGGTGGCGTCTCAGGCCTAACAGCGTCAAAACAAAACAACCGATCTCGATAATAACGACAAGAGAGCGCCGATACTCAGTCTTCAGCTAGCGATGAGGTGAAGCGATGACTGATTGTACTATTTATTTTTTGCTGTCACAGCAGAGAGCAAGTTGCAAGAGCGAATTCAGATCGAAGCGGGCAGACTGATTGCTGCCATGTTGTTGTGCAATCGCTGTCCCGAGCGGATGTCGTCGCGCTGACTTCCGGGCGACAAGCGATATTTTCTGGCTGGCCAGAAACCGGCGACACGACCAGCGACAGCGACGGATAGCCCTCCGCGACGGCAAAACCTGTCGCTCGTCGCCGTCGCTTGTCGCTGTCGCTCGAAAATCGCGTGCATGCGGTTGGGCCTTTAGTCCTCAGTTCGCGTTATGTTTAACACTCGGTCAGTTTTCTTATACCGAACGCTATCACGACGGCAGGCCTGTCGTAAGCGGGTGAATTAAAAGGCATAAAATTGAGCCCAGCTTATAACTACAAATATCGGCCTATAGTTTCCTTCAATTGTTATATAAATCTGTGTTATCCGGTTGTCAGGGCCACAAGATAAAGCAGTTACTGCCGGAAAATATTACTAATTCTTTATTCACATTCATGTGGGTTTGTCCAAGCACACGGGTGAAAAAAGGCAGTACTGCCCATGACCCAGGGGCTTGCGGTCCTAATCTGGGTCCCGGCTGGGCTATAGCTAAGAAGGAAGGAAGAGCAATCGAGAGGGAAATGCAGGGAAGCGACGAGAAACAACTTTCAAGAGCTCCCCCGCAGGGGCGTCTGCGTCAGCAGGCGTTTGGTGAGTGGCGCCACCACGTACCCGAGCACATGAGGGTTGGACCCTCCCGCGTGTAGCCGTGCGTGGCTTAGCCGTGTCTGGGGAAAGGGGGATCCTGGAGGTTGAGCTGATGCCGGGTGTTCGGACCTTTAAGGCCCCCCGGCGGAGGCAACACACCTCTTCGGCCTCTGCTTCACATAGACGGCACCCCTGGGCTGACCCACCCAGGGAAAATCGGCAGTTGCCTTTTCCTGTCCTCCTCTTAAATCTTCGTCTTTCTGTCTCACTTTCAGTCTATCCTGTCTTCTTTTCACTTCCCTTTCTTCCGTTTTCCCAGGCAGCTAGGGTTAACCTTGTGTGGGTAGCCAACCTTGGATACTCCATATTTGGTTATAGTAGTGGCTTACAGCTGGCGTTTGCAGGACCTGGCTTTTCCAGTTTCTGCAGCGTCCCCTCGTTGGGCTCCATGGTGGGTGGCTGGCGTCGCTGCCGAAAAATGCACCAATACTTATGGCTGAACCTTTCCCCCCACTCCATGATCGCCGTCAGAAAAGAGGGCGCACCGAAGATGTTTTCCAATTTTTTGGACGCCAAACGCATAACTTCCCCCGTTTTCATGTTATTCACTCTGAAACCTCAAACAAATCGGTACGAACAATGTCACCATTCCTTGTCTCAAAGTCTTTGACTGATATTTTTGGACCAGGCTTTAAAGCATCCAGGATGGCAAGCGGGGATCTCCTCTTGGAGCTCCGTGATGTGAAACAATATGAGAAACTGCCCAATCTAGTATCATTTGGGGACACCCAAGTAACAGTAACCCCGCACCGTACCATGAATACCACCCGTGGCGTTGTATCAGATGATGACTTGTTGCAGCTGAGCGAAGCTGAACTCCTAGAGGGCTTCAGTGAGCAGAATGTAATCAATGTTAAACGGATCAAGATGAGGCGCGACGGCAAGGAAATCCAGACCAAGCACCTGATACTAACTTTTAACTCAAGTGTTCTGCCCGAAACCATCGAGGCCGGATACATCAAGCTTCGTGTCAGGCCATACGTGCCAAACCCTCTACGATGTTTCAAATGCCAGCGGTTCGGCCACAGTTCACAGAACTGCCGAGGCCGACAAACATGTGCTAAATGTAGTTCCGGTGACCATGCCTCTGAAACGTGCGAAAACACTCCACACTGTGTGAACTATGATGGCGAGCATGCCGCATACTCGCGGTCATGCCCATCTTGGAAGAAAGAAAAAGACATAGTCACGATCATAGTCAAAGAAAACATAACTTTCAAGGAGGCGCGCAGGCGGGTATCGTACCTGCCAAAAACCAGCTTTGCCGAAGTGGCGCGACAGGGGGCAGCGCCACATCGGCCCCTGGCGGCTGTCTGGCACACGCGCAGTGTGCCGGCGGCGACGCCATCCGCCCCCTCGGCGGGTGCAGCTAGCGCTGCTCTGCCAACTCACAAGAAGGGGCCATCGACCTCCGGGCTGGTGGCCTCGAGGGCCTCGTCTCTCGAGGCGAGGCCTTCTCGTCAAACCAACCGCTCGCAAGAGCGCGTGTCCACCGCCTCGCAAGAGGCTATGGACACAACAATCAGCCAGACGGCGCCACTTGCGCCGAAGGAGCCGCGAGAGTCTCGCGATCGCTCCACACAAGAAAAACACCGCATCACGGCGCCTGGAAAGGGCTCTGTGAAGTAATTCCTCTTTCTTAACACACAGCACAAAACCCACATTCAACATGGATACACAAATATTACAGTGGAATGTCCGAGGACTCCTCCACAATCTCGATGACATCAAAGAACTCCTACATAAGTATAATCCAAAGGTGCTGTGTGTCCAAGAAACACACCTCAAACACACGCAAACAGATTTTCTCCGACAATACGCCATTTTTCGTAAGGACCGCGATGACACAGTCGTGTCTTCCGGTGGTGTGGCTATTGTAGTCGACAGAGGTATTGGCTGCCGGGAACTAAAACTTCGTACGCCCCTAGAGGCAGTTGCTGTCCGAGGGGTGTTGTTTGACAAGCTGGTCACTGTCAGCTCTATATACATCCCTCCCAATTATCAACTACATAAAACCGAATTCCAAAACTACATAAATGAACTTCCGGAGCCATACATAGTTGTCGGAGATTTCAATGCACATAACACTTTGTGGGGAGACTCACGTTGCGATGCGAGAGGTCGCCTGATTGAAAATTTTCTGTTTTCTTCAGGCGCATCATTACTTAACAAGAAAGAGCCTACGTATTACAGCGTTACACATAACACATATTCATCCATTGACTTAAGTATAGCATCGAGTACACTAATGCCATACCTGGAGTGGTCTGTTCTCAAGAACCCCTTTGGGAGCGACCACTTCCCAATTATGCTAGGCTTAACAGAACACGATAGATGCTCGCCACACGTTCCCCGATGGAAAGTTGACTCGGCTAACTGGGAACTTTTCCGACAAATAACATATTTAAGTCGTGATGACATCGCCTCTTTTAACATAGACGATGCTGTGGCGTATATAACAGGTTTTATCATTGACGCTGCTGAAAGGTGCATACAACAAACCAATGGACTAGCTAATAAACGCCGCCTGCCTTGGTGGAATGATGAATGCCATAAAGCACGTAAAAAGCAAAACAAAGCCTGGGGATTGTTTCGCAACTCCCCAACAGCTGAAAACCTGATAAATTTTAAACACGCAAAGTCACAGGGCAGAAGAACGCGTCGACGTGCAAAGAGAGAGAGTTGGGAAAGGTACATTTCCAGTATAAACTCATACACCGACGAAACAAAAGTCTGGAATAGGGTAAATAAACTAATAGGCCGGGAGTCACATCCTCTACCCTTAGTAAGTAGCCAAGGTGATAGCCTGGAAGACCAGGTGGATTGTCTAGGTGAACACTTTCAATATGTATCAAGTGAATCGCATTATACAGACACTTTCCTGAAGTTCAAAGAACGCGAAGAGCGGCAGCCTCTTAACCGCAAAGGTTCTTCGAGTGAGGCTTACAATCAACCATTTAGCTTAGCCGAACTTAAAGGATCTCTCGCTTGTTGTAACAACTCGGCGCCAGGTGGCGATCGTATCATGTATGAAATGGTTAGATACCTACACCCTGAAACACTGAAAACACTCTTATCTCTGCTTAATGCCATGTGGGCGGCTGGGTGTATCCCGTCCTCATGGAAAGAAGCCATAGTCATCCCTATACTTAAACAAGGCAAAGACCCGTCCTTAGCCAGCAGCTACAGGCCAATAGCACTAACGAGCTGCCTGTGCAAGCTGTATGAAAAAATGATAAACCGGCGTTTAATCTGTTTCCTAGAAAATAACAAAATGCTAGACCCCTTCCAGTGTG
Organism: Dermacentor silvarum; assembly: GCF_013339745.2. Taxonomy (NCBI): domain Eukaryota; kingdom Metazoa; phylum Arthropoda; class Arachnida; order Ixodida; family Ixodidae; genus Dermacentor; species Dermacentor silvarum. The sequence continues at coordinate 402,787,552 of NC_051154.1, forward strand.
GCTTCCGAGAAGGTAGGTCGACAAAGACCACCTTGTTCGCATCGAGGCAAACATCAGAGATGCATTTATTCATAAACAGTTTTTACTTTCTGTATTTATAAATTTAGAGAAAGCGTACGACACGAATGGCGCCTCGGAATTCTGCGAGATCTTTCTGCGATGGGGGTCCGCGGAAATAAGTTAAATACAGTCGAAAGCTACTTGTCTAACCGCACGTTTCGCGTAAGAGTGGGCAATGCTTTATCTAGAACATTCACCCAGGAGGCTGGCGTGCCGCAAGGGGGTGTACTTAGTTGCACACTCTTCATTGTAAAAATGAACTCCCTGCATACAGTCATTCCACACAGCATGTTTTATTCTGTGTACGTCGATGATGTACAGATAGGTTTCAAATCATGTAACATCGCTATCTGTGAACGACAAGTACAGCTTGGATTAAACAAATTGTCTAAATGGGCGGATGTAAATGGGTTCAAAATAAACGCACAGAAAAGTACATGCATACTCTTCTCAAACAAAAGAGGCGTGACACCGGTACCAAATCTCACGATCAATCGAGAGGAACTATCCATGAGCAGTGAACATAAATTCCTGGGCATAATTCTGGACTCTAAGCTTACCTTCATCCCCCATCTTAAATATCTGAAGACAAAGTGTCTGAAGACTATGAACCTTTTAAAAATTCTCTCGCACACAACATGGGGTAGTGATCGAAAATGCCTCCTAAACTTGTACAACAGTCTTGTCCGCTCGCGCCTTGATTACGGAGCTATAGTTTATAACTCCGCAACGCCAAGTGCATTAAAAATACTAGACCCCATTCACCATTTGGGTATCCGCCTCGCGACCGGTGCTTTCCGAACAAGCCCGATCCAGAGTCTCTATGTAGAGTCGAACCAGTGGTCACTCCATCTGCAGCGTTCATATAGCAGTTTCGTATATTTTCTGACAGTACAAGCAAACAACGAACATCCTTCTTATTCCACCATAACCGATATGACCGCCGCTGCACTCTTCCATAACCGACCTGCAGCGAGGAAACCGTTCTCTTTACGTGTAAGGAATCTTAGTGAGCAAATGGGTGTTCCAGTGCTTGAACATCGTCCTATGGCTCCTGCTAAATTGTTACCGCCGTGGCAGTGGCAGATCATAGAGTGCGACACATCATTCGTAGAGGTCACGAAAGACGCTCCAGAGGCGCACATTAAAATGCATTTCCTAGAGCTTCAATCCAAGTACTCGTGTACAGAGTTTTACACGGACGCTTCTAGGTCACATGCCGGGGTTTATTATGCAGCCATCGGTCCATCGTTTTCGGAATCCGGTGTACTGCACCCGGAGACAAGTATCTTTACGGCTGAGGCCTATGCAATATTATCGGCTGTAAAGTTTATAATGAAATCAAAACTAAAAAAGACTATCATATTTACGGACTCGCAAAGTGTTGTGAAAACATTGCAATCACTCTGTAAACACAAAAACCCTGTACTTAATGAGCTCTATTCCATTCTGTGTAAAGCGTATATATCTAACCAGCATGTGATTATATGCTGGGTGCCGGGTCATAGAGGCATTGAGGGTAATGGTCGAGCAGATCAAATGGCCACATCAGTTACATCTCAGGCTATTAACCCGACAACTGCTGTTCCTGCAACAGATTTGAAGCCTTTCCGGCGAAGCCACTGGCAACGCTTGTGGGACGCTGAAACAAACAATAAGCTTCACCTCATTAAACCAAAGTTAGGTTTCTGGCCTCCCGTAACGAAAACACGACGAACTGATGTCCTATTCTGTCGTCTCATAATAGGACATACATATGGCACCCACAATTTTTTGCTTACTGGTAGTGAACCACCAACCTGTGGTAGATGTGGTGAGAGGCTGACTGTCCTCCATGTCCTCGTGGAGTGCCGGGAAGCCGAAACAGAAAGAAAGAAATATTTTTCACAAGCGTACCGATATCATGTCCCGCTTCACCCCATTATGTTTCTTGGCGAAGAACCTATTTTTAATGTCAAAGCAGTCGTAGATTTTTTGAACCATGTGGTCCTGCATGTTATTAGCCCAACTAGTTCGTAGCGCATCCTCTCTCCAGAGGGATGCCGCTGTGATAATTTTTTATAGCAGATGCCTCCAGGCCCTTGTGGTTCAAGGGCTCTGTCTAGGCAGTAGTGCTTCTTGCCAATTACTGCATCTTAAATATTTTAAATATCGTGTCATTCTTTCTCAGTGCATTCTTCATTGCATAGTACACCTCATTAGTCATTGCCATGATTTTAGTACATGTATATTTTACGCACTATACAGCGATTATTTTTAGGCCCCTTTACAGCCACGCTTCATCTACTTCTCAGAATTCATCGCTCCACTGCACACTCACAAACACTGGCATGGCGCTCTTTGGCCATAACTGGCCCTTGCGCCACAAAACACCACACATCATCATTTCAAGAGCTCGTCACACGGCTCGTCATAAGCAGGTCGTGCTCGCGACGCTGACACCAGGCAGGTCGGCATTCAGAATCGCCGTCGCTATCATTCCATACGGAAAATATTTTAGCTCTGTGTTCTTTTTTTCGTCAACTTTTTCGTCCGACCTGGCATTGCCTGTACATCTCCAGTTTCAGCGAGATGTGGGCGCTGGCATGATAGTCATCATCATCGAGTGCACTCTCACATTATCCCACTCCCATTCCGTGAAGTACGTTTGTTGCTGGTTCGCGTTCGCTTTTGTACATCTAGTAGTTTGTCTCGTTCATAGTCCAGTCATGAATTCTAAGTGGACTAAGTATCGAGCCGTCAGAAAGGACTACAAGATATTTCAGGAGCTCGGCGTCCCGCAGCTCACTAAAGGAGCTTTGCCATTGCTGCCATGCTCTGAAAACAGCGAGAGGCTCGCAAGCGAACCTTTTGCTTGCCACGTTTCTAGGTCAATGCACGCTCTACCATGCGGTGTCAGCAAACGACCGAGAACCGGGGTTCAGCCTGACGACGCTTGCGACAGTATCGGACCAGCTGCTTTGCGGGAGTATGTTGGCGGCGGGCAATTTGAAGGCGCTGCAGGACAAGGCGAATTTCCGGGCAGCAGCTCAAGTGATGAATGCGCTAAATGTGGACGCGCTGATGTACCGGAGGTTGTTCTTGGTGGAGAACAGTCGCATGCAGAGTCAGCGGAGGGTGGCTCAGGCGATGAATACTCTGGAAGCAGACAAGACTGTGACATTCGCGTGGGCTCTGCAGATCTTCTGTCATCAGGCAGCTGTACTGTGTCAGATATTGAGGTACACCAGGACATAGGACCTGATGACTCTGCCTGCCAAGAAGCTTCGTCGAATGTGCCTGCGGAACACGGACTGTCTGCAGCCATTCTTGCTGGCAAGAATTGCCATTCTTGCTGGAAAACACATCTTGACACATGCCAGTACCAATGATATCCTAGATTGTTGCCGTCAACGAGGCATTCGGGAACTGCCTAAAGACGCACGGACTGTCGTGAAAACCAAGCGCAAGGCACAACTAGAGCAAGAGGGTTCATTTGTGCACTTTGGTCTGGAAAAGGCATTCGGCGAACAATGGAGTCAGGACAGTTACCGCAGGAAATCAAACTTAAAGTAAACATTGATGGTGTACCTCTGTACAAGAGTAGCCAGACAGCGTTTTGGCCAATACTGTGCCGAATTACAAACCTGACTGGATCTGCACTATTTTAGTCAGCGTTTGCTGTGGACCGGGAAAACCACTGGGCCTCCAAAATTATCTTGAACCATTTTTAGAAGTACACAATCTGACTTCTAATGGGTTGATTTTAATAGGTGACCACGTTCGTTTGAACCTCACTGCAATGGTGTGTGACGCCCCTGCGAGAAGCTTCATTAAGGCCATAACTGGGCACTCTGGCTACCACGCGTGTGAACGGTGCACCCAGAAAGGCTTATATGTTGAGAACAGGGTGACGTTTCCTGACTTGCATGCGCCGCTTCGTACGGACGCAGCATTTCGCTCGCAACAGGATAAACGCCACCACACTGGACTGTCACTGTTTACTTCTCTAGATGTTGACATGGTGACATGTTTTCCAACAGAATACATGCATCTTGTCTGCCTCGGTGTGATGCGGCGACTACTGAGAAACTGGGTGTGCCCAGGTAATGGGACGAGACTTGGCAGGCTCGACCGTTATCAGCTCAATGAACGCCTGCGGGAATCTGCCAAAGCCTTCCCTACCCATCTTCAAAGAAAGCCAAGGGGAACTAAGGAAATTGACCGGTGGAAGGCAACAGACTTTAGAACATTTCTTCTCTACGTGGGGCCAATAGTCCTGAAGCGTGTACTGCCTAAACAACAGTACAGGCATTTTCTGCTTTTTCACGTGGCTCTTAGAATCCTGGTATCGCCTGACTATTATAGCGCTAGTGCGCTGGTGTTTCCAGCCGCGCTGGTTGCGCCACCTGCTGTAGGCGGCGGTAAAGTTAGGTTGGCTGTTAGTTGCCCCCAGCAGCGCAGTCACATCAGAGCAGCATGGCAGCTCGCCAAAAAGGACGCGAAAAAATCGCGAAAATCCGGCACTTCTCCGTACTGCTGCATGTATGGCTGCTATAATAGCTATAGGAACACTGTTGGAAAACAACCACCTGTAAAATTCTACCGGTTCAGGAAATCGTACGAAACTGAAAGAACACAACGTTTGATCACGGCTGTGTGGCGCGCAAGATAAACAATTAACGCCTCGGACTTCGTCCATGAACGATCTAACTTTCATGTGCTCATTTTCGCCTTTTGTACTCATGCATGAACTATTAATTTCTCTTTTCCAGCCCGAACGGCGAGCAGTGGCAGCCGGTGCGGAATCAGACGCAGATTTGCAGGGTCCACTTTGTTGGGAACGAAAAGAGCTCGAAAGCTCAGCACCATCGTACATGCCGACATTATTTCCCTCGTGCTACAAAAAAGATGATGGCATGTTTTCCAAGACTAAGCTCTAGAGGTACCAAAGGTGAGCGTCAGCACAGCTTGGAGCAACCTACTTTTTTTCGACTCTTAGGAGTCAATAACAAAGTGGCTAAAATAAGGAAGTCAGGACGTATGAAGCGCGGCCGTTAGTGAGATGGGACAGAGTTTCACAGTAGCTTGTTTCCTTTTTTTCTTCTTGAAGGCTTCTTGGCATCAAGGTTTCGCCGGGTGGAAGGCTTGTTCCACGCTCACGGCAAATCCGTGCAAGAAGTTTGTTTGTAAACATTTACAAACAACGCCACAGCCAGGGCGTGTTTGCACCAGCCCGCGCAGCCAGCCTTGCATGTGCCGCTCGCTTGCGTTATGATTCTCTCTCCTGCTCATAACTAAAAAAAGAGCAATGTTAGCCTAGTTACTGACACATACGAGAATCAAAAAATAAAAAGCTAACCTGCAGTCGCACCTTGTAGCCGGCGGATTTCAATTGTGCTATGCATTTCCCGACGATATCGGACGGCCCCGTCGCGCTTAGTAATTCCTCTTTGACACCATACACATGCCCACTCGCGTACAGCTTCCTTCCAATCGACAAGCCATTCTTCTTGAAGTAGCTGTCAACATTATTTATCCTGCGGAAACCGCAAAACAACACACGGTGCTCGCTATCCGCTGCATTTCCACAGGACGCATTGGAGGCACACGCAAACAGCCAACCTATGAGTGCTTGCCAGCGACACAGATGGCGCTGCATGTCCCGGAGCAGCAACGCCGCATAACCAGCTCTCTAGCTCTATAGGGTTTACAACCAGTTTGCTCGGGACCTGCTTACGTCCTTTGTACAGGAGCTTGGCCAGTTGTATAGGAAAAGGCAGCTCGGATCAGTGCCTTGACCATGGTGCATTGGACGATTTCAGTGCGTTTCCATATGAAAGCGACCTTGGAAGATGAAACGAAAGCTGCGTTCCTCCAGCAAGCCTCTTGCTTAACTGAGCAGAAGGATGTCAGAAGTGAGGCATACTTCGCACATTGCAGGCAACGAGCAACAACCCCAAGTAATGGCGGGAGAGTGCTTTTTGCTAAAGAATTACCCTGTTGTCTTCTTGTAGTTCATGGACGACAGCTTCAAAGGGTGTCTCCTGCCGAACAAAAGGGACTTTTTTAAAGTTCCGCTGCCATCGTCTTGCCTTCATATTTGGCGATATGATGCAGTTGGGCGTGACTTTAGGACCTGGCCTCTTTCCGATCTTCAAAGCAAACATCGGTGCCTGAAGTTAAGGTACAAACAATGACATGTAATTTTGCCTCTGCTGCACCTTCAGTAATATATTCAGTTGCAGACAGCAGGTTGTCGTCGTTATATTGTGTTTCACAAAAGGGAAGGAGGTGGATCACTAGCAGATACAGAAAACCTGTGCCACACAGGCACGGAAAATGACATTAACTTAATTCTGGGCTTTTACGTGCAAAACCACGATTTCATTATGAGGCATGCCATAGTGGGGGACTCCGGATTAATTTTGCCCACCATGGGATCTTTAACGTGCCCCCAATGCACGGGACACAGGCGTTCTTGCATTTCGCCCCCATGAAAATATGGTCGCGGTGGCTGGGATTTGAAATTAACATTAACTTGCTAATGCCATCAATTTTAATGCCATTTGTGTGTTGCCACAGGGACAAACCTAACGCCATGGATTCGCAAGAACTCATTCGACCGAGAAATGCATACTGTCGGTGCCATAGCTTGTGCAGTGCAGTACAATAGAGATATGTAAAACAGCCTTTATCATGTAAAAAAATTATTTATACATAACATTCAACTACAATGCTCCTGTCAGAAGTTGTACTCGTCAAACTTCCTCAGGTAGGTGTTGGAACTGTTTTGATGGGGAAGGGGTCATTTTGCTTCTGGCTGTAGGAATTAAAGTGCAGTGGCTGAAATTTATATGGTCAGTTGCAACATTGTAAAAGACGGCAGCAAACTCAAGCTAGTGGCAACATAGTATGCTAGTTTTTACATGTCACTCTTCATAAAGGTGAATGAAACGTGTAAATTCAAAGGGTTTTTTGGTCCTTAAACATTGGTTACTTCAGAAGAGGCTGTCATCGACATTCTTCTTGCGTGACGTCTATTCTTGCGTGACGTCGTGTACGCCTTTCCTGCGATTTAATTTGTTTAAATTGAACAAGATATTCCGCATCTTGCAGTCTATGAAATATGCCGCATGCTTTATTTCCATGGTATTTGCATTTGCATCTTTATTTGCATGGTTTATTTATATGCCTCTTTCGCACATTTCTGCAGTCTTCGTTCCACCAGGGAACACGTCTTTTAATGCAACCACCAATCGTTGTGGAGTAAACTTCTCAGCTGCATCAATAATAAACGCGTTAAAATCGGCCACAGTGTCATGTATACTAAGATTGTTCACAAAATCTCGTGATAAATAAGTTGATTCTTTAAAATTCTCCCAGTCAGTCGATGCTACATTCCATCACGGAATATGGGGAGGGCTGCCATGTCACTTCCAAAGGGATTCATTAATACATAAGGTCATTTATTAGATCATGCAGAAGAGAAGCATTGCCGATTGCTAGATCTATTGTTGAATACGAATTGTTATCAGCATTGTTATAGCTAGGACGGCTCCTTCTTATTAAACAGGTACGCTCGTGTCACAACGGGAGTCTCCCCGCAGGGTGTGGTGAGCGCTAAAATCACCCATGAGTATGTAGGGTAGAGCATTGCGCGGGCCGATTTTTTCAGTTGGGCTGCCTGCCCGAGCACGATCAAAACTTTTATAGAGAGACCCGGGCCCGGCCCGGGCCCGGAAATCTACGTTACCCGCCCAGCCCGCCACCCCTTTACCTTAGGCTCGAGACCGGCCCGAGCCCGGCTCGAAACCGGCCCGAACCCGGTCCGAAACCGAAAAATACATGTTTTTCAGAGTTGAGACATCCGAGAATAACTCGCTGCACCTTACATGCGCACCACCAGAAAGCCCGAGCCCGGCCCAGGCCCACGTCAAAAAACCAGAGCCCGGCCCAGGCCCGACCCGTGAAAAAACTGCTCTACCCGGCCCGGCCCAGGCCCGAGCCCGTGTAAAAACTGCTCTACCCGGCCCGGCCCGGCCCACAGGTCGGGCCGGGCCCGGGCTTTCGGGTAAGCTCGAGCCCGTGCAGTACTCTAATGTATGGTTCCGGAAGCTCATCTAGAAGGTTATAGCAATATGTTTTGTGGAGTTTATATGTCGAGGGTGTATATATACGGAACATACAGTAACGAAGCTATTAAACTGAACTGCCCGAACTCACACTGCCTTAAGGGGCGTCCGCAGGCCTACATGATGACAGGCTGCAGACTTAAGAAACTATTGCTACCCCGCCGGATGTGGTGTCAGCCTCATCACGGCCTTTTCGGAAGACGGCATATTGCCGAAGGAAGTTTGTGTGTGTGTAGGTTTCAAATGCGTCTCTTCAACACACAGCAACTTTCGATTATGATTATATAGGAGTTCTTTCACGCCATCGAGATTTTGAAGAAGCCCCTGACGTTCGAATGTAATATTTGTATATCCATAGGGAACGGGTTTTGAGCCGAGTGTTTAAGAGAGAAAAACTATCATAGCCCACCGGACTCTTTCCAGGCCCCGTTATGCGGGGTTTCTCTTTCTTGGCGCCCTCCAGGATGCTGCGCTGATTCTTCGGCGTCTGGGACGCTGATGCAAGTGGTAATGCATCCATCGCCTCCGCCGAAGTTCTGGATGCCCCATCGCGAAGAACGCTCGCGGGTTTTTTACGCCTCTCTGACGTAGCAGAGAACCTATAACTCGTAGGCACGAAGGCTTTCCGGCTCTACACTTGCGAGGTGGCGCAGCAGCGCAGGGTGCTTCCGTTGAGGGGGCGGAGGCGCTGCCATCGGTCCACTCTGCGTAATCCGAACTGTCGCCGATGGATAGTTGGATGCTATGAGCGTCCCCTTTAGAACGGAATGGTGAGTTGCGTCAGCGAGATCTTTTATTTAGCCAAACTTTCTTCTTTCAAGGGTATTACGTGCGAAAACCAGTTCTGATTATGAGGCACGCCGTAGTTGAGGGCTCAGTATTTATTTTGACCACCTGGGGTTCTTTTACGTGCACTACAACGCATGAACACGGGCGTTTTTGCATTTCGCCTCCATCGAAATGCGACCGCCGCGGCCTGGATTCGATCCCGCGACCTCGTGCCTAGCAGCGCTACGCCTTAGCCACTGATCCACGGCAGCGGGTGATTTAGCCAAACTTTCTGAACCAATGTTGATGTTGTCACGTCATCAGTCATGCGATAAGTGATTCGGGTGGCGTATTTGCGTGTTCCCAAACTACTGCTGGCTACGCATGCGCAGAGCGATAGCGTGTGCTTATATACGCGCCTCGAGTATCGTTATGTGTTTTTGTTGAGTTGAGGCTGCCAGCGTGCGGCTCCGTAATGAAGTATCTTCTAACCCGTGCCTGGTGTCAAGCTACAACAACTGGCGACGAAGATAGGGTTCGCGCCGCGTTTCAGGATGGCCACCACAACCAGGCTGAACTGAATCATGGTGATTACTTTTGGGAAGCTACCGGAGTTCATACCAGATGACGGCAACTTTGAGGCGTTGCTGTAGCGGTTCGAAGTATTCGCCGCGGCCAATGACACAGCCGAAGGCATGAAGCTCCAGGTTTTCTTAACGGCTATAGGTGAGAAGCCGTAAGTCACGCTGCGGAGTTCGCTGCTGCCTAGAACATCAGCTAAAGCGTCATTCACGGAAGTCGCGGACGTTCTGAAGAAGCATTACGCTCCCAAGCGCTTAAGGAAAGGTATCGCTTTCACAAGCGAAAGCAAGAGCCACATGAGACGGTCGCAGATTTCATACTCGAACTGAAGAAACTGGCTGCCACATGCGAATTCAACACCATTTTGGTAGGAACTCTGCGGGACCGGCTCGTTCCTGGGCTACGTACCGATGGAGTACGGTGCAGGCTGTTGGCAGTGCCAGATTACGAAGTAACATGGGAACGCGCGTGCGACGTAGCCAAGGCTATGGAATCGGCGACTCAGGACACAAAAGAAATGCTGCAACCCAATGCCAAAGGAGTGCCTTCAGACACAGAAGACTTCCACTGGCAACAGAAAGTCACCCAACAAAGCAAAACACCAACGTGAGAAGCGCCGGCCCAGTTCAGCTTCGCAAAAGCCAAGTGGTCAGGGAAAGAACAAACGAAAAGAATGTGTCATCGGTGCCGAGGACAGCATGCACCCGTAAGTTGCCGATTTCTGAACAGTACCTGTTATAAGTGTACGAAAAAGGGCCATGATGCCAAAATGTACAAATATAAGCTTGTCCACAAAGTAGAGAGTGAATAGTGCGACAACGAACTGCTCACTTTGTGTCACACGAACCACAACGAATGCATGCCCACCATTTTAATGAGGTTCTGATAAATGATAAAGTGATACCAATGGAACTTGACACGGGCGCAGCAGTGTCAATAGTGTCCGAAGTAGAGTGTACGAAACACTTTACAAGTGCCTCTTGCAGACAAGCGAGATGCATTTGTAAGCAAGAGACAAGCAAAAGGCTTGCTACAGTTGGCACGACAGTGCCAACTGGAGGCGTCATGGATGTAAAGGTACAATACCAAGAGCAGTGCTTCAAACTGCCACTGGTAATAGCAGAATAAGCGCAGGGTGCAAGAATGCTTACGTTGTTTGGCCGAGATTGGCATTCTAAAATCAAAATAAATTGGCCTGAAATATTGTCTGCAAAGGCTTTGGGTAAGGAAACATCGATTGCTGAGAAATCGCTTGCTTGATGGGTGTTTGAAGCGGGTTTTGGTACCATGAAGGAGTTTGAATGCAGCCGTCAATTAAGGGTGACGTGCGAACTGTATTCATAAAAGCGCGATCAGTATCATACGCTTTGCGCGAGCGTGTCGAGCAAGAATAATCAAGCTAGAAACAACTGGTGTCTTATACAGGGTCAGGCGCTGTACTATCGCGATGGAAAGAAACGCGAACAGCGGAGCGCGTGGCCGAAGCATAACTGAAGTTATAGTGCGCGCCGTCCTGTCATCACCATTGACAGGCGGGCACATCCGGTGTGATCGCGCTGTGCGATGGTACGCCCCCTATCCTGCAATACTTTTGTTTCTGTTCTGCTTCTCTTTTATTTGAAAATGAGGGAAGGTGACGGCGCAGTAATGATGACAGCGCAAACTGTACTATCGCGATACAAAGAAACGCGAACCGCGGAAAGCGTGGCTTTTAGCACGGTATTGGCAAGGAAAGCTTATCATCAGCCAGTCATATCTGACACTCGGAACGCACACGTAGTGCCGGAACAAGATTCTAGCGCTAGGGTGGCGCCGACTGAAAAAAGCGACAGCCAAAGCATATGGGAGTTGGGCCCATATCTTCGCACTAGCGCTGACTGTGCCAAAATCCACGCTTTCCGTGGTTCGCGTTTCTTTACATCGGGATAGTGCAGTTTGCGCTGTCATCATTACTGTGCCGTCACCGTTCATTGTTTTTAAATAAAAGAGAAGCAGAGCAGAAACGAAAATTTCGCAGGATAGGGGGCGCACCATCGCAAAGCGCGATCAAACCGGATGTGCTCGCCTGTGAATGGTGATGACAGGATGGCGCGCACTATAACTTCAGTTATGCTTCGGCCGCGCGCTCCGCTGTTCGCGTTTCTTTCCATCGCGATAGTACATGGGCAACGCCGCTTGTGGTTGTCCCAAAACAGAACAAGCAGGAGCTGCGATAATGTGGCGACTATCGAGTCACGGTTAATCAAGCAATCAAGGTCGATCACTATCCCTTGCCGCTGCAAGAAGATACATTCGCAAACCTGCTGGGTAGAAGCGCATTATTTTTTATTATTTTTAAATGTTTTTTTAACCACCCCCTATATGTAATACCCCTTCAATGGGGTCTTTAAGGTAATAAAGTGAAGTGAAGTGTTTTCTATCATAGATCTCTCGAAACCGTACTTGCAGCTTGAACTGGACAGAAGCGCAAGAATTGCTCACCACTGACACCCACGGAGGCATGTTCCTCCGCATGCCTTATGGCGTAGCGCGCGAACCGGCTATTTTCCAGCCAATCATTGACCAGATAGTGCACAGTATGCCAGGAACCACCTGCTACTTAGATGGTGTAGTCACGGCTATGCCAGCTGGTATACCCCCAAGGTAAATGAGAATTGCGCCACGAGCGCCAGTTTCTCCCCTGGTGCTTGGTGGGCCATGCTTCTCAGAAAAAAAATTTAATAAAATGAAGTCTGGCTGTTATGGCAACGGTTTGCTGATGCGCGAGGGGGAGACGGCCATCCCTCGGTGAAGCTAGGTGACTCTTTGTCATCGCTCCGTTTGAAAGGAGCTGCCAATTAATTCTCAGCATCATCAAATGATCAAGTTCATTCGTCCAGAAACCCTGAAAGTACTGCTTTCTGTCTTCAATGTCATGTCGACGGTTTTGTACAGCATCCTGCATTTTTAGCTATATCGCGCCAGAACATTATAATGTGCTCGTACGTCGTCCTGAAAGGGAGACCGCATTAAACAACTTTTGCACAGGAGAGTGCTTCATGCACTTGAGAGTACTTCTTCCGCTCTCGCTGATTACCGCCACTTAAAGTCGCTAGAATGACGCGTGATGGACGCTCGCGCAATATAGCTAAAAATGCGGGAGGCCGTACACTTATGGTGGGTGTCGTGACACGCGTTACAGCCAGTCGCACATATTTCCGAGGGAAGTTGCTGTAGAATGCTTACGGAATGAAAGGGCTATTATATTTATTCGCTGTAAACTTGATATTAGCACCGATTTGACGTGTAATGAAGCACCGCAATCGTGGGCACGCACGGAAATGGTATCTTACTAGAAAAACTGAAACGATATTGCTCTATCTATTGAACCAATTAGTATGCTGAACTGTTAGGATAAGCTACATTTAAAAGCCTCAGTTCTTGCTCAAGGTAGTTTTCATGTATCGCCTGCGTTTCTAATAACCAGTACGGGAAAACTTATTCTTGCTGATATATTTTTGAATCACTTTGTAATTATCTCGTATTTTTTAAGCTAACACATCCAGAATTAGAAGAAATGACGGTGTATTTTACTTCTGGTCACGAACCTTCTCCGAAAGTGTTATATACTCAAAGGCGCTGGCGCAAATAGTAGACGTGAAAAAAAAGCGGGGAAGAGATAGATAAGACAGGACCGGTTACATGAATAGGTAGTGGTACAAGATAAAGAAGGTTTAATGAAGAGAAAAAAAATGGCTATGGCTTACCTCAGTTATGCCTGGGTGTGCGTAGCAAGAGGTACGGTTTATTGTTTAGCTTGGTTCTCTCTACGGTTACATCTTTATCGTTTAGCTTCGTACGTCTGAGTGTTTAGGTTTGGTTGTTAGCTCTCGTTAAGTTATGGTTACAATAAAGGCTAGACATTTTTTGAGTGCAACGCATTTATTTTTAAAGTCTTCATCTTGTTGTTTCTCAATTGCCACAAAGACGTCGCGATGGTCGGTGAGGCGGGAGGATCAGGGGTTGTCGTCCAGTGACTTGAACATGTTTCGGCTGCTATAGGCACCGTGCACTGCTGTTTGCGCGCGATCTATGCGCCACTTCAAGTGAAGCTTTGGGACGGCCAGTGTCAAAACGAGAAAAACTAGAGAAACGCTGTATACATTCGCGGTGATATTTTCGATCATTTATCACGAAGGAAGACTGTCCGAGTTTCGAAAATATCAAAGTGCGCATGCTCTGCATATGATAGCACGCGTTCGCAATCGATATGAGCAGCGGGAACAATTGTGAGCTTGATATCGTCAAAGCGCAGGGCATACCTCTCAAACGAGCGACGATAAGGAAGCCGTCGTCGTTAGGAATGGCGTATCATTTTCATCCCCTCTCTAGCGGCCGGCGTTAGCAATACTGGAGCGAAACATGAAATGTCGTAGCGCCATCTGAACAGTGAACGGTGCCCATCGTCATCTGAATCCATTCGCCTGGCCGCTTCGTACTTACCACGCTTCTCGAGGCGTGCGGCTCGTTCTTCCTCCGTCTCCTCGGTTCGCTGCCTCCTGTTGGTTTCGTTCCGACGATGAAGCCTGGCTTTCAGTCTCTCCGACTCACTTTCCTTATCTGCTGACGAATCCCACCGAGCCGCCCCTTCTATATATACGATGCAACGCCGGCACCTCCTCTGTTGCAACACGGTTTCACCGGCTTCTCCTCTGACGTCAGACAGATGCAAGCGGCGAACGCTTGCAACACGGCGGCGGCGGCGCGTCGCCGCGCCGTGCTAACTCGAGCAGACGACGCCGTATGATGCGGCGACACAGCGCGCGAAAATCACGAATGCAGCACATGAAACGAACCATGGCTGATCTTATTAGGGAACAAGGTTTGAGACCGGGGTAGTTTTAAATTTTGCGCGCGCAAACGAGTTTGGGTACCCAAAGGGACCTTTGCGTACGCTTCGGCGGTTGCTAAGCAACGGCTCAGCTCGCGATGCGGCGACCGGCCACAGCGAAATAGCGAAAATGCGGTCAGTGCAGCTCTCGCTACACAAAAGATTAGAGATGGCCGCAGATGGCTTTCAAGATACAGCGGCCGGGCGGTCGCGCGCGGCGTGGAACGCGCCCCCCCTCCCTACCCTTCTCCCGGAGGGGTGCGTGCGACGGAGGACGGCGCGCTTCCTTCGCGCTTTCCTCCCGGCGCGCGCGATTGAGCCGCGACCGCAGGCTCCCTCTCGCACGCTTTCACTCGCACATACAGCATACGGCGCTCTGCGACTATTTTATCGCCCTTGCAATTTACACTGAACCTCACGGCTACGTCGACGGCAGAATTGTGCCTGGAGTGTCGAAATAAGTGTTATCGCAATCAAAGGAACACGAGCTGATTAAATAAATGAATGATGAAACGCGATTTAAGAAAAAAGTGTTTACGGTAAATACCATGATTGAATAAAGCATGGCACGCCCATAGTGCACAACATTTTGTCCTCGCCTGTACATGAGCGTGACTTGCAGTGTGCGAAAAGTGCGTACCTGCGCAAGGCCAGCGGCGTGACGCTGCGATCAGTGTGTCGCCGGCCCGCGCGAACTGGCTTCGTCTGGGTGGCGTTCGATGCCGGAGCCTCCGAGCAGCTGCGCTGTGTAATCGAAACCCGCCGGCCGAGCGCCGCGACTGGTGCGGCACTGGCTGCAGGGGGCACGTGCAGAACCTCGTTCGACCCCGCAATTGTAGGGCTGATGTCACACATGCTGCCTGCAACGGCAGTTGTGTGTCACGTCAGGCAAAAATGAGCTCTAGCGCACGAACTGTTTTTTTATTGCAGGCTCGTGTTTCGCGAAGCCGTCAGACTCATTAAAACGAGCGTCGGCTAATCGGGGCAAAGGAAACACTGTTAGCTCAGCCGACGCATCTATCACATTAGTGAGTTCGGATTCTGATTCGTATGTTTCAAATTTCAGCAGAATAACGTGTGAGACATGACAGAAGCTCGTGGAATAAATACTAAAAAGCTAACTGTCGTGTAACTACACAATTCTTAATATTTTCGCCTCCTTACGCGAGTTTTATGGAATTCCAGAACAGGTCGAGCTAAGCATGTGCTAAAGCGTTCAATTCTACCGCCGCTATGGTGGCCGTTTATTGGTATTCTATGACGTTCTGTATAGAGTTGAGAACGAGTGAAGCATGGACGGCGCATCAGACAATAAAAATGAGCGCTCCGTGCTCATTCAAGGGCACCCGTCGTCTGTTCACATGGCGACGGGGGATATGCAGACCACTATAGCTGCCGTGTTCGGTGAGGGTAGTATGTGAAAATATTCTTGTACCGAGCTTTGCGTGGCCAACATTAATGGTGATCGCCTCCAACCCACAGCGTCTTTCACACGGGGCTGTGGCTTATGGACGTAACACCTGTCAACAACTTTCAGTAAACCTCGTCGCAAACCACATAATATCAAGAATTTTAGGAACTTCATTTCAACTCCTTACAACATCGCTGACACCACCAGTTCGTCTATATTCACGAAAGAAGTGTCAGCGATTCTTTCTCCTTAACTAATATTGTTTTAAGAATTGTATTCCCACCCCGTATGTAATAACCCCGTTTGGTGTCTTTAAGGAAATAAACAAAGAACTAAAACCAATGTTCCCTTGAACTCCCGCGGTGACAATTTTAGTAACATGGCACGGAACCCTTTCCATGATGTTCTCAAAGGTTTAAGCGGCAACAAAAATCTAATGTCTGTCGCCGACACAGCGCGCGAAAATCACGAATGCAGCACATGAAACGAACCATGGCTGATCTTATTAGGGAACAAGGTTTGAGACCAGGCTAGTTTTAAATTTTGCACGCGCAAACGAGTTTGGGTACCCAAAGGGACCTTTGCGTACGCAAACCGCCACGCCCGGCGTGCGTTCTTTTGTACCGCTTTGGGATTCTTGTGTGCGTCCGGTGGGTTTGCGTCCCCTAATTTGGTGCAAACTCTAAAAATTTTTACACTTTTATGATTGTATAAAGAGTGTTTCGTTGTCCCATGCCAAACACCCTCACGTTTGATGGGTAAGATCTAATTATTGGTGAGGGCCAACGAGGTTTTCTTGTTTGCCGACATCTGTCGCAGCTATCATAACAGTTATGATAGCTCCGATAGATGCACCAAAAGTGCATTAAATAAACTTTCAAAACGGTCGTTGTCAAATTCTTTTGTCAGATATGTCTCTGCGTCTGAGGTGATCAGAATTATTGCAGTTTTCAATTACTTTTACTCATCACGCGTGTAGTTTGAGCTCGCTGTCATGAGCAATAACATTTTTTAGAAGCATAAAGGTCGGGGTGTTACCCATGGCAATACATTTAAGAGTGTAAAATATTTTGGAGTGTGCGCAAAATCTAGAACTCCTTATTAAATCGCTAAAGGTGGCAGACGAGGCCTTACGAGCGCTTTAGTCATGGCAAAACGAAACTAGGCATATACGCGTACTACCAGCCAGTAGAAACGCGAACAACTGTCCTGTGGTGTCGCCAGGTGACAACTCCAGTGGACCTCGCCGCGAATGCATGATTGGCCAAGTCAGCGAATCCTTGAACAGCAATGTCTGGCAGTATACTGCGTTCCTCTATTTAGGGTGACCACAGGGCGCTTGTGGATCGCGTTATTTGGCAGACCATTTTGAGACCTCCCCCACCTTCCACCCATCACGGTAGACCAGCGTCGGTTGCGTTGGGCTGCAGATGTCATCGATTCCATCACAGCCGCGTCGGCCGCATTTCGATGGGGGCACAATGCGAGAACGCGCGTGTACTTAGATTTGGGTGCATTTTCCCGAGGTGGTAAAAATTATTTAGCATTTCCCGACTACGAGGTGTCTCATAATCATTTCTTTGTATTGGTACGTAAAACCGTAGAGTATCTTTTTTTTTACTTCAGAGTCCGTATTCGCCAAGCAGTATGGCGGTTGACATCCCTCAGTTGTCTCGTTATTAAACCGATCGCCGTCTCGTTCGCAATCAGGCGAACGCAATCATGAGTGGCCGACGCCCGAACCCTTTTACGTAACACCAGTGTTGTAAAAGGACAAAAAAGGTTGGCAAGTTCGTGTTTTCACAGGCGCTTTGGGCAACGCAAGAAAGCGAGGACATCCGTTATCTTGGCCGTGACTCGCACCGACGGAAAGTGTGGAGCTATTTCTCCTATTGGTTTCTCGCAGTCTTACACAACAGATTTAGCTTAGAAAGCTGTGTAAGTCTAACAACGTGTCAAGTCTTTTGTCTCGGTATTCTTCAGTTCTTGAATCGGTATTCTTCAGCTCAAGCGAAGTCTATAAGCGTTCAGGGTGATTGTACGTAACTTGTTTCTTTTTCACCTGCACCACAATTTTAAAAATTGGCTGTGGGAGGAGCAGAATCATAACCCTTGTGCTAAATTACATGAGGAGGCGGCCATTACTTCTACCCAAAATCATAAATACTTAATTGAATGACCAGGATAATTATATTTTACAATTAACAAAACATTACAATTAACATTTAGTTAATTGCATTCCCAGGGTAAAATATCTAACTGGCCTTTAGCTGGTCTCATTTGGGGCTGACTGGTTTCAGTTGGTACCAGCTGGTAAGCAACTGGTTTGCAGTTGGGCCCAACTGGTCCCAGTAACAAGCAAAACCACTTATAACTGCTCCCAACGGGTCTCCTGTGGGCATGACTGGTCCCAGTTGGTTTCCAACTGGGACCAGTTAGTGGAGGAACCAAGTGGTCCCTGTCCAACTGGTCCTAGATCCCTGTGAACTGGTCATGCAGCTGGTGTTTATGTTCAAGTAATGCACAGATTAATTCTGCATAGACCACCGTTCAGTCAAATTGCATTTAAAATGTTTGTGGTAATCTTATAAATTATTCTGTTGTCTCAGAAGGGTTTGGGTGCGAGCTAGTTGGTACTGATCATACATATTTAAAACTGCGCGAAAAAAACACGGACAAGAAAGAACACAGGATGAGCACTGACTTCCAACAACACCTTTATTGAAGCCTGCGCAAATATATACAATTCGGGAAAGGCAGAAAGAGAACGAAAAAGGGGGAAGGGAAGGTGAGTCATCGTCAGTCAACTTCTGCTGCGCATGCGTGAAAAACACTAAAAAATACAAATTTAACACTACACATGGCGGACACAGGCCAAATTGATTAACTCCTGAGGAACTTAAGTTCCTTATCGCAAAGAGCTATAGGTGGGGCACTTACACAGGTGGCTCCTGACTGACACATAGAAAAGGCCTCAAAAATTTCCCTGGCCATCTGATTGCTGTACCTTCTTAACACACGTCTGTTATCTAAGAGTGGTGAGCACCCGCACTTTGCACAATGAACTGCCAGATTACTGCCAGTCTTAATCTTGACACAGTATGCATGCTCACGCAAACGATCAATAATACAACGTCCCGTTGGCCCTATGTAAGTGCAGCCACAAGAGGTGGGAATCGAATAGACTACATTGGTGTTGCAATCTACAGGCTTGGCGAGATGTTGCTTATTGCACAGTGCAGGTGTTCTCCGGCTCTCGTTGACTTTTTTGCAAAGCCTTCCCAACTTGTTAGGCGCGGTAAACACCACCTTTGCACCAGCCCGACCTGCGGCTGTCTTGATGCGATGGGACACACCAAGTAATGACGGATCGCAACAGTCTTGGTTAAATCCTCAACCACTGCGCGCTGTTTCATGGGAGAACGAATCTCTTACAATAAAGCTTCCGTCAAGGATGACAGCAGTTGTGCAGGGTAGCCACTAGCCTTAAGCCGCTGGACTTGATTGGAGAAGCTGCTGGACATAGAGTGAGAGGGCAAGAGCGAGCGACAGCATTTCTAAGGGCCCCTAGGGCGACGGAGCGCTTCACCACTTTTGAATGGTTGGATGTGTAGGGGAGGAGGTGCTTTTTTGAACGCGGGCCATACGCCCAACAAGCATGCCCCTCCTAGAGGTGTAGTGCAAGGTCAAGGAAGCGGATTTTGCCGTTTTCAGGTAATTCCCTTGTAAGCGTCAAACATCGATAGATGCTACTGAAATTTTCAAAAACTTGGTCCAACAGGGCTATAACTTCATTCGGGAGGGCAGAGATTATCACCAGTAAATCATCAACATAGCGAAACACTTTCACAAGCCCTGTTGTGCTGAGTTGCTCCTGGAGAAGACTAGCATAGTGCACCAACAATAAATCACTCATTATGGGTGCAATGCGACTGTCTATGCATATCCTGTTCTTTTGCACGTAGGACTCTTCATTATGCACTACCTGGACCTGCTGCAGGTTTACCTAAGATCTACCCTTGTACCAACGGTAGATCTCCAAAAAGTAAAAAAGTAAAATATCCAAAAGTAAGTTTTGGTAGAACTCCAAAAAGTTAAATGTCGCTTCCAACACTGACAATCAGTGATGGAAGCGACATTTTACTTTTTGGAGATTTCGGAGCAGAAAGAATTCTACTGTGGAGCAAAAAAATGCTAGTTTGGAGCAGGTTTTCGTGTTTTCGGAGCAGATGGCAAAATATGCCATACGACTCCTGGAATTAGTAGCATTATCGAAGTGTCTCATACATATTATTTACTATGAAACATATTTTGCATACAATAATCAATGCAAATTAAAAGAAACAAACAAGAAGGTGGATGACTACCGAATGTGCAGTAAAATGAGCTATATATCTAAAATACCAGTACTTGCATGTGGCAGAAATGAAATCAAAGTGGTAAAGCTGAGCATCACAATGTAAAAATAATCAGTCATATATCACAGTAGCCACAGCAGTAGTTGGTAATCAGTATGAGATCGAATTTCCCAGCCCCGTTTCAGAGCAGTTACTAAAATGACAGTTTGGGGCAGCATGTAGCGACATTTCTCTTTTGGAGCAACACTTACATCACTGCATTATCTCCAGGATAGGCTAGTCACGAGAAGTAGATAAGAAATTAGAATGACAGGTAAAAATAAAGAGGTACAAATAACAGAAAAAGGAACAAAACAATTTCTACAACGTTATAACTACATAAAGAGTAACACGAAATAATTGTATAATTTTCCAAAGAAAATATATTTTACAATTCTAATCAGGCAAAAACCTTTAAGTAAAAAGCAAAGTTACACAATATTCACAAAATATTAAAACATAGCCTTGAAAGGAAGCGATACAAAAAAAAATGTGATCCAACGTCCATGTAGACACATGGAACAGTACCAGGTTCTATTTCAACAAGGTTTCTCGAATAGACCCTTTCAGCCGTCATAATATATGCAGTATGATAGGCCGTGCTTGTTAAACATTGGTACGATACTGCAAAGACTCGCAGTCGATGTCCTTAAACGAGAGCAAATGAACAATCTTAAGACATTTTCCGAGAGGAGTGATTGCAGCTGCGGAGTCAGTTTTGTTCGTCCTTGTACTGTAAAGGATGTACCGAGACAATACAACCCTATCGTGCTCCACTACAGAACCACTAACAATATGGCCAATTTCGTTTTGCCCCGCAGGGGCGTCTGCGTCAGCAGGCGTTTGGTGAGTTGCGCCACCACGTACCCGAGCACACGAGGGTTGGACCCTCCCGCGTGTGGCCGTGCGCGGCTTAGCCGTGTCCGGGGAAAAGAGGATCCTGGAGGTTGAGCCGATACCGTGTGTGTGGACCTTTACGGCCCCTCGGTGGAGGCAACACACCTCTTTGGCCTCCGCTTCGCGTAGACGGCACCCCCGGACTTACCCACCCGGGGGAAATCGGTAGTCGCCTTTTCCTGTCTCTCTCTCCCCAATCTTCGTTTCTCTCTCACACTTTTTAGCCTGTCCTGTCTTCTACTTTCTTCCATTTACTTCCATTCTCCCTGGCGGCAAGGGTTAACCGTGTGTGGCTATCCTACCTTGGGTACACCATATTTGGTTATAGTAGCGGCGTACGACTGGCGTCGTGCAGACTTGTGTACAAGCTCTGCCGCGTCCCCTCGTTGGGCTCCGTGGTGGGTGGTCGGCGCTGTTGCCGAACATGTACACCTTCTTATGGCAGCGCAAACCTCTGTCGTCTATGATCGACCTCTGAAAAGAGGTCGCACCGAAGCAACGTTCCAGTTCTCCTTTCGGAGCAACACCCCAGCATTTCCCAAGTATCATGTAGTCCATAGTGAAAACAACACACCCGTGAGAAAGCTGTCTCCTTTCCTGGTAGCCAAGTGCCTAAAAGACAAAATTGGACCGACATATAAAGCCTCAAAAATGTCTAGCGGGGACCTCCTCCTAGAACTAAATGATAAAGATCAAGTACAAAAGCTCTCAGAACTTACCAGTATTGGTGATGACACAGTTACAATTTCTGCCCACAGAACTCTAAACACAAGTAGAGGTGTGATATCCGAGGAGGACTTCCTTGGCTTGAGCGATGAGGAACTGCTGGAGGGTTTCCAGGAACAAAACGTGACCAAAGTACAAAGAATTGTCATCCGCAGAAACGATCAAGAAATCCCGACAAAACATGTAATACTCCCCTTTGGAACAAGCGAAATGCCTACCTCCCTCAATGCAGGATATGTAAAAGTAAATGTCAGGACATATATCCCGAACCCCAGACGATGTTTCAAGTGTCAAAGGTTTGGACATGCTTCACACGCATGCCGAGGACAAACAACCTGTGCTAAATGCAGCTCAAATGATCACCAATCTGACAATTGCACTTCTTCTCTTCACTGTGTAAACTGCAAAGGGGACCATGCAGCTTACTCGCGGTCCTGCCCTTGCTGGAAAAAAGAAAAAGAAGTAATTGCACTAACTGTGAAAGAAAAAATCTCTTTCTATGAAGCAAGGAAGCGACTGTCTTACCTTTCGAGAAGAAGTTATGCCGAAGTGACGCAGGTGGGGGCAGCGTCACAGAGGCCTCAGGAGCCCTGCGGGCCCACACACAGTGGCCCTGCAGTGACCCGTCCCGCCCCCGTGGTGGAAGCAGTCAGCACTGCTCCATCCTCTTCGAAGGACCCGCGGACACCAGTGCCGCTGGGCCCTAAAATCAGTCGAACCCCAAGGCCCGAGACACGTGTCTCGGCGCCCAACTCTCGGTCCTCCAGCGCCTCAGGGAGAGCGATGGAGGTCGACTCAAAAACCCCGGTGTCGTCGACGCCGAAGGACAAGCGCTCTCTCGAGGGCGCAAAGAGGGACAAAGTCCCAATAACCACACTAATTAAGAAAGTGACAACGTAAAGGTTATCGCTCTTTTTATATTAGCCTTCTTTAGGTCTATGTCACCAAACATCTTTCTTATCTCTTATTCACTCGTAATGCCATTTTTTACCTTTCTGCTTCAACATGGCTTTTATTATCCACTGGAATTGTAGAGGACTCCTACGTAACCTAGGTGACATCAAAGACATGCTAAGCAACTTCTCTCCTGTGGCCTTGTGCTTGCAGGAAACAAACCTGGGCGAAAAACATAAAAATTTTTTAAAAGGCTTCACTGTGGTACGACGAGACCGTACCCAGGCGAGCCGACTTTCGGGTGGTGTAGCCATTGTTCTGCAAGGAGGTATCGCAGCGAGGGAAGTTGCCATTAACAGTCACATAGAAGCCGTTGCTGTGACCATTTTAGCACACAAAACCATCACCATTTGTTCACTATACATTCCACCACACTCACATTTTACTGTAAGAGACCTAGAGCTAATTTTAAACCAGCTACCAGAACCTTTTTTAATCGCGGGTGATTTTAACGCACATAACACGTTATGGGGTAGCAAAACAAATGACACCAGGGGACAAACACTTGAAAATTTTATCTTAACAAATGACGTATGCCTGTTAAACACTGGTGCTGCAACTTACTGTTCCCCAAGCACAGGAGCTATGAGCTGTCTTGACCTGGCGCTGTGCTCCCCATCTATATTTAACGACTTCCAATGGAGTGTTATCGAAAATCCTTACGGTAGTGACCATATGGCTTCTATTATTAAAAACACATCTCCTTTCCCCACCATACCATCGAGATCACCCCGTTGGAAACTTCATCTAGCAGACTGGCCTCTCTTCACCGAAAAAGCCAGTCTGGATGACATACCAGATGGATTAACTGTAGATGAACTAAATGAAAAAATTACTGCCAGTATACTTACTGCAGCAGAACAGACAATCCCTCAATCCTCTGGCGTTCTAGGGAAAAAATTAAAGCCCTGGTGGACGAAGGGATGTACGGAAACTAAAAAGCTACAAAACAAAGCGTGGGGTATCTTTCGGCGATACCCAACACAAGATAACCTCCTATTTTTCAAAAAAGCAAAAGCGAAAGCCAGGTACACACGCAGGCAAGCCGAAAGACAGTCATGGAAAAATTATATATCATCCATAAATAGCTCGATAACATCCAAAAGAATGTGGGATCAACTTCGAAAGTTTAGAGGGAACTACACTCCTTACACGATCACCATACTCTCACCCCCAGGCAAGCAAACAAACTTAGAAGATCAAGCAAACATATTAGGTCAGCATTTTTATGACATATCAAGCTCGGTAAACTTTTCTCCTAAATTTCAAAAATATAAGCAATCAGCAGAAAAACAAAGGCTTCCGACAACAGGAAGTTCCGAGATGTCGTATAACACCCCTTAACACTCCAAGAACTCAACAGGGTACTCACTTCTGGCAAAAAGACAGCTCCCGGTCCAGACAGAGTACATTATACAATGCTCGCACATCTCTCCCCTAAAGCAGTGGATACCTTACTTCGCTTCTTCAATGTAATCTGGGAAACGGGAAAAATGCCGAATGAGTGGAAGAAAGCAATTATAATTCCTTTCTTGAAAGCTGGAAAGCATCCTACAACAGCAACCAGCTACAGGCCTATAGCACTCACGAGCTGTCTTGCAAAATCATATGAAACAATTATAAACATAAGATTGACATACGTCCTTGAAACAGAGAACCTGCTGGACAACCATCAGAGTGGGTACAAGAAAGGGTGCTCTACAACAGACCATCTAGTCCGGTTAGAACACGAGATACGTACTGCTTTTCTACACAAACAGTATTGTCTCACAGTCTTCTTCGACTTAGCAAAAGCGTACTACACAACATGGAGGTTTGGTATTTTGAGGGATTTAGCGGATTTAGGGATCCGCGGTAGAATGCTTAAATGTCTAGCTGATTTCATGTCCGACCGAACCTTTCAAGTGCGTTTAGGAACGGTGCTCTCACGCATATTCATGCAAGAAAATGGTGTGCCGCAGGGATGTGTATCAAGCACAACACTGTTTGTCATAAAAATGAACTCCGTAAATAATGTAATCCCACCCTCTGTAATGCACTCGTTATATGTGGATGATCTACAAATTGCGTGTCGTGCATCGAACATGGCAACCTGCGAACGGCAAACTCAAATCACATTAAATAAACTCACGCAGTGGGCATCTGAAAACGGGTTTCGTTTCTCAACTGAAAAAACTATTAGTGTTGTCTTTTCACAAAAACGAGGCCTACAAACAGAACCCACCCTTAAGTTACAGGAAGCCGTCCTACCGGTAAAACAAGAACACAAGTTTCTGGGTATTCTGTTTGATAAAAAGTTGAACTTTCTGGCGCACATAAATAGTCTTAAAATTAAAGGGAATAATGCACTTAACATCCTCAAAGTCTTGTCCCGGAAGCGCTGGGGCTCTGACCGTAAATGCCTGCTACACATATACCGCTCTTTAGTACGCAGCATATTAGACTATGGTAGCATCATATATGGTTCAGCCAGACCATCTTACATCCGACGACTTGATCCAATTCATAACCTTGGACTACGACTGGCAAGTGGTGCTTACAGAACATCACCTGTCCAGAGTTTATACACTGAATGTAATGAGCCTCCTTTACAGCAGCGCAGGGCGCTACTAACATTTTCCTATATACTCAGAATCCAGTCATCACCACAACACATATGCTACAACATCGTCACACAGTGCAACTCACGCTTACACTACACAAATAAACCGAACATGATTAGACCACTTCTGCTGCGATATGAGGAATACTGTCGCGATTATGACATTCCTCATGAGGTCCTTCAGGTTGCTAAAAAGCCACAACGATTACCCCCGTGGTGCGAATTCATAGAGTTATGTGACTTGGCATTAACCCCTCTAAAGAAAAATGACACCCCACACGAACACATCATACAAGAATTCCGCGCTCTTCAGGACAAATATAAAAATTACACAGAATATTACACTGATGGCTCTAAAACAAAAGAACACGTTGGCGTGGGGGTCGTGACAAAAAATTGGGAAACAAGTATTAGACTACCACAGCACGCCTCTGTTTACACGGCCGAAGTCTACGCAATATGGACTGTAGTTAAAAAGATCATCGCCGACAAACACGAAAACACAGTCATATACACTGACTCCTTAAGTACACTGAAGGCTCTACATGTTAAATCTGAATGTGAGCCCCTGTTAGGGGATATTTTAACCCTGGTAAGATCAAACAAATATGGCAGATCAATCAGGTTTTGCTGGGTACCAAGCCATGTTGGAATACCGGGTAATGAAGAAGCTGATAGATGCGCGTCAATGGCAGCACACAAAGACATACCAAACACAACACTCCCATATAAAGATTGTATCCGCGCAATTCGAGAGGCCTTGAGGTCAAAATGGCAACACGAATGGGACCATTGTACAAACAACAAGCTACATCTCACTAAACCCGTACTTGGCGAATGGAAGTCATGTAGTCATCAGGAACGGTTCTTTGAAGTAGTTTTATGTCGACTACGGATTGGGCATACACACCTCACACACAATTTTTTGCTCACAAAAGAAGACCCACCAATATGCGAGAACTACCAAGAACCGCTCACAGTGATACACATTTTACTAACATGTAAACATATCGAAACACAGAGACGAAACCTTTTGCAAAACTTATACAAGTTACACATACCGTTACACCCTGCCTTAGTTTTAGGAGATGATGCACTAGTGCCATTACCAGACCTTTTTAAATTTCTAGACGATACCGGCTATTTAAACAGGCTATAGACCAACACAGCCTTTGCTGTTTTTAAATTTTTACTCATAACACCTTGTGTTTGGCGCAGCATAGCCTTAGTCACTTTTGCGCTACTAAACCCCAAATAACTAACCCAAATAACTAATTTCGTTTTGTACAAGCTC
The DNA here is from genome assembly GCF_013339745.2 of Dermacentor silvarum. NCBI lineage: Eukaryota > Metazoa > Arthropoda > Arachnida > Ixodida > Ixodidae > Dermacentor > Dermacentor silvarum. The sequence goes on from NC_051154.1 coordinate 402,814,227, forward strand.
CAAAAGTGGTTGAGGAGATGCGCGTGGCTTGCCGAGTGGACCAAAATGTTCCTGGTGCAGGGCCTTATTCTTGCTCAGCAGTGTCTGAATTTTAGCATTGGCCAAAGCCTTCAGACTGGCAAATGAGCTTTTCATCATTAGTCGCTCCACAATTTGCAGGGGAACACCTTTCGCAGATGTTACAAGTGCCTTTATTTGTCACAGGTTTGACTCGAATGCAAAGCATGAGTGTGCCCAAAGTAGGCCCTGCTGTGCGACACTTTTAAGCAAATGCAGAAGCTGATGCACATTATATGTCATTTCTGCTTCACCAAAAAGGAACTGAACATCGACTACAAAATTCACCAGATAATTTGTACTTGCAGCAACATCTTCACTGCTGACTGTCTCTTGAAGGAGCAGTGAGACACCTCTAATGAGTAAAGCGAAGTGCTTTAAATACATAGCATCCAAGATTCTACCCATACATGGCATTGCAAAAAAACGAGCCATTGTTGCCACTGACTCGCCTTCCAGAACTTTCTTAATGAAAGTGAGCGTTGCAGCCGGTGAAAATGGGCAGGTGGCTTCATACTGCGAAGTCGCTCATTAAGCAAGTTCAGGTGTCTTGGATCACCAATGCAAAATTTCTCGCCTACTTTCGACAAGTACAACTCAGTGATTTGCCGTGTGACACCAAGCAGCACACATTGGATGTTCTCGGGGGTGAACCCCCAAATTAGATTAAAATTTGAAAGGTTCATTAAGGGTGTGGGACCGTTCACGCCCTTCACAGCCTTGCATAGCAGTGCTGCCTTTTTCATATGCTTCACCATTTTCTCGTGCCTTCTTTCCTTTGCCGGTTTTTCAATGGTATGCTTTACAGCTCCTGTTTACAAAGGCAAAAATAAATTTACATTCACTGACGTAAGTCAATATTAGATAACGTAATCAAATTTTGTAGCAAGAAACTGGTAACTGCAGGAAAGAAGCTTACAGAATAACAATAAGTAGAAAAATTCTGCGCACCAGATTGTCATTTACTAACCTCTGTGAATAGAGGTGAAATATTTAGCAAACTTAGTGTATCGGACATGCGCTGTCTGCGCTACCTTATCAGGGCAGCACTGATATCGCACGTGCGTTTGCCTATATAACAGCGTGCCAATAAACCCTCCACTGCTTCTTGTTCCTGCCATCGTGTAGTTGCCTCGATCTTTACCAGACACACGTCGCGCACGTTACATGGTGTCACAAGTGGTCACTTCGGGTCGAAGCGTGGATCCGGCGGAGCCCCAACGATGGAACTACTGAAGGCACCGCCACCCTTGCAACTGACCGGCAATCTCTCTGAGCAATGGAAGCGCTTCAAACAGAAGTTTGACCTGTTCATAGTGGCGACCACGACGAAGGAGCACCCCGCATTGAAGCTGCAAAAGCGGCGCTCCTTTTGAGTGTGGCTGGTGACGAAGCACTTGACGTGTTCAACACGTTCAAGTTTGAAGCACAAGAATCCAAGGAAGACTACTCAACAATCGTTGAAAAGTTCGAGTCTTACTGCTCTGAGGTAAGCAATGAAGTGCATCAACGATATCTGTTTCGATGAAGGAAGCAGGCAGATGGGGAACCGTTCGAAAAATTTCTTCGAGACCTAAAGAAGCAAGCTGCGCAGTGAAATGTTTGAGAACAGCGTGATTCAATGATCCGGGATCAAATAGTGTTCGGCACAAATAACTCAAAGTTGCGCGAAAAAATGCTTCGCGAACAACAGTTGACGTTAGTGAAGGCGGAAGAATTTTGCAAGGTTGCCGAATCTGTGGCGCAACGAAACGAGGTCTGGAGGGCCACGGAAAGCCACATTGACGCTATTGCGGGGCCCGCAAATGTACCGAAAAGCAGAAACGCCCAAGATGGCAACAAGCAGTACCGCTGCACAAAGTGCGACCGGCGGCACCGACCAAGGCAGTGTGCTGCATACGGAAAGAAATGTAACATATGCCACTTGCCCAATCATTTCGCGGTGTGCTGTCGAGAAACGACTAAAATTGCCGAAGTCAGCAAAGACGACTTTGACGATAACTTCGACATCCTAGAAGTTGGTGTTCGGAAGAGAAATGTCAAGGACTGGCTAGTGGAAGCTGAGGTCAAGGGCAAGAAGCTCTCCTTCAAGGTAGACACCGGGTCACAGGCCAGCTTGCTGCCGTTTTCGGCGTACCTGAAAATGCGTGCGGCGGGACCATTGACTGCTGCCACCTCGGTACTACGGGCCTACAACGGAGGCGTCATAACACACTTCGAAACAACGTCGCAGGAGGTGACGGTAGGAAATACTTCCGCCACAGTCAAGTTCTTTGTCGTCAAACACGACAGTCAAGCCATACTAGGACTGGAAGCGAGTGAAGCCTTAGGCCTTTTTCAACGCACAGTGGCAACTGTAAGCGCCTCAACAGACTACGAAGCAGTGACGCACTTCCAGCAGCTCTTCCAGGGATTAGGCTGCTTGAAGCAACCATACAGCATGGTCCTGCAACCAACAGCGGTTCCAGTCGTTCAACCAGCGCCGCGTATTCCACTGTCCCTGCGGGGCCCACTTCAGGAAGAGCTGCGAAGACTGGAGCGCGAGGCCATCATCGTAAAAGAGAACGACCCCACGGACTGGGTAAGCCCATTGGTTACCGTCAAGAAAAAGGACGGCAGAATTAGAATTTGCATGGACCCCCGCAAAATTAATGAGCACATAAAAAGAGAACACTTCCAGCTACCAAGGCGCGAGGATATGGAAGGGGAATTGGCCGGCGCAAGTATATTTAGTTGCTTGGACGCAAACTCCGGCTTCCACCAGATCGCACTTGACGAGCAGACGTCGAAAATATGCACTTTTGCTACCCCTTTTGGCAGGTACCGTTACCTCCGATTGCCCTTCGGCATCGCCTCAGCGCCTGAAATTTTTCAAAGGACGATGACTCAAGTATTCGAGGGCCTTCCTGGTGTACATGTGTACATTGACGATATTTTGGCATGGGGAGCAAACAAACAGGAGCATGACCAGAGACTGATTGCGGTCATGAAAACGAGCGAAAAAGCCGGCTTAACGTTCAACGCAAAAAAATGCCGGTTTGGTGTTACGGAAATACAATTCCTGGGCGATATCATTGGACGTGACGGCATCTCGCCAGACCCAAAACTTATCAAAAGCTTGCTTGAAACGCCGGAACCCAAAAACAAATGTGATGTTCAGCGCATGCTCGGTGTAATCAACTACTTTGCTAAGTAGTTGATTACGGCTTTCTGAGCAGACTGCGCTTCTCCGAGCGCTTATCAAAGCACAGTCAGTGTTTGAGCGGACTGAAAACCACAGAAAAGAGTGGAAAGGCATCACTCAAATTCTAACCACGACCCCCGTACTCGCCATCTTTGATCCTCAAAGGCAGTCCAAAATAACATGCGATGCATAAAAAGATGGCATGGGTGCAGCGCTCTTGCAGTGGCACGATGGTGATAAGTGCCACCCCGTGGCATATGCATCCCGTGCGCTAACACAAGCTGAGCAGCGTTACGCGCAGATTGAAAAGGAGACTCTCAGCATTTCGTTCAGCTGTGAGAAGTTTCACCAATTCGTGTACGGGCATAAAATTTTCATTGAGACTGACCATAAACCACTCCTATCTATTGTTGCGAAAGGGATCTGCGAGCGACATGCCTCCCCGCCTTCAGAGGTTCTTTTTAAGACTTCTGAAATATGATTTCGTTTTGCAGTACGCACCAGGAAAACACCTCGTCTTGGCCGACATGCTGTCAAGATCGTCTCCGGCTAGTCACGAGGACATCGCTGGCGCCGCTGACGACGTGGAAGTGCACGCAGTGCAAGTCCTGGGCTATTTCGTCACGGACGCTACGCGACAGAAGCTGGTACAAGAAACTGCTCGTGACGGTTACTTGAGCACTGTCATCTCCAGCTTGTCAAGCGGTGAGAGCCTGCAGGGTGAACTAAAGCCGTTTTCGTCAGAGCTTTCCGTCGTGGACGGTATATTGCTGAAAGGAACAAAAGTGGTCATACCAAAAAGCATGTGACGAGAAATCTTAGGACGAATTCATACTGGGCACCTAGGATTGCAGAAATGCAAAGAAAGAGCACGACGTTTGGTTTTCTGGCCCGGGCTCAGCAGCGACATATCCCTGCTGATTCAGAGTTGCTCTACTTGTCGGAAGTTTTCATACAAGCAACCGAAAGAACCGTTACTCATGCGCCCAATCCCATTATGTGCATGGGTTCGAGTTGGTGTAGACATTTTTTCTTTTGGGGGAAGTTCGTACGTCGTAGCGTTTGACGCACTCTCAAACTTCCCGGAAGTCCAGAAGCTCCAGGAGACCACTGCAAGAACAACAATTTCCGCACTTAGCGCTATGTTTGCCAGGTATGGCGTACCTCTGGAGGTGTGCACCGACAACGGGCCCCAGTTTTCAAGTTATGAATTTGCAGAATTCGCAAGAAAATATGACTTCGCTCTTGTCATATCAAGTCCGCACTTCCCACAGTCCAACGGTCTGGCAGAGAAAGGGGTACAGATCGTGAAACGCCTCCTGAAGAAAAGTGAAGACTCACACGAAGACTTTTGGCTAGGCTTGTTGGCCTACCGCTCTACACCACTTGTGGACGGCCGATCACCTGGAGAACTTCTTCAAGGCAGGCGTCTCAGGTCGAATGTACCAGACTTTGGCGGCCTGCAGCCTACGTTAGTCAAAAAGCATCGTCAGAACAACGACGGAAAGCCTTTATCACCCTTGGATAAAGGGTCGATCGTAAGGCTTAGGGACGCAACATGGTCCCCGAAAGGTATTGTGATGGGTAGAACGTCTCCAAGGTCCTACGACGTGGAAACAGAAGGTCGGGTGTTTAGACGTAACAGACGGCATATCCTTGAGACTCGCGAACAGTGGACAGCAGACGAGAGTGATGATGATGACTGCGGTTCGTCCGAGAGCATGTCCGCTGACTCTAGTGCAAGTACCTCCGTTGATTTTACACCGTGCCAGAATACACACCCGCATCCTCAAGCGTCGTCCGCCGATGGCCCGACACCAACTGCAGCGCACCACGTGCCATGTCCTCCTAGGCCGACGCTAGTCCCAAGAAGATCGGGTCGCACCAGTAAGCCACCGCAGCGGCTTGGTTACGACACATCCTTTAATCAAATAACCTGAACTGTTGTGCTTCTTCGTTACCCCTCAGAGGATGTATCGGACATGCGCTGTCTGCGCTACCTTATCAGGGCAGCACTGATATCGCACGTGCGTTTGCCTATATAACAGCGTGCCAATAAACCCTCCATTGCTTCTTGTTCCTGCCATCGTGTAGTTGCCTCGATTTTTACCAGACACACGTCGCGCACGTTACACTTAGTAACTCGCTCAACCTTAATAAACACCATGGTTTACATGCTGCCAAAATCAGCACGCCTCATAGGCTTCCACATTCATAGCCATTTTAGAGGCACAAAAATTATATTTTTGGACAACAGGCCTTACTTCCACATTATTATTACCATGTCTGTTACAAAGAAAGTTACTTACCATCAACATGGGTTCCTTTGTGTAATATCTAACCGCAACCAAAGTATCCATTAAACTGTACCATATTTTGCATCAATGCCCTGGCAGAGGCATCAGCATAGCAGCTGAAGCAGTAAATCTGCAATATGAAGATAAGCATCACACATTCAGTGACATGTGGGGTCTATCACAAAGCGACATGTTGCTGCACATACACATTATTTTTACTTGTCTGACATGAATGTGAGCTAGAAAAATATCTACAGCATTTTCCCCCAGAAATTAAGGTAACTGAATTTTACAAAGAATTAGGATAATCAAAGAGGCCTTTGCCGTTATCATTTCCCCACTACATGGATGTGAGGGAACATTCATTTGCTGGTGTGCACACAATTACTCATCTTCTCATTCTTATGTTTCTTCTCCGAATGTAGAGTAGCGAACTGGGTGAGAAGACCTTAGTTAACATCCTCGCCTTTCTTGTCTATCACTACCTGGCATTTTTTGCATTATACCTACCTTAATTTGTAATCAAATGGAGTTTTCTGTAATATTGCACTTAATACTTGCTACACACTGCTGCACTATAAGTTAGGTGTTAGGAAAGTGTGAAAGTGCATTGCCGAAAAAGGTTAATAGGTACATCCTGCTTTCTGAAACCCTGATTAATCTGGGCAGTGCGCTGGACGCTGACTGATTTTTTTTCATGCTGACTACCTTGCATAAAACAACCACTGACATTACTATTTACCTGTGACTGAATGATGGTCGTGCCAGCCTTCCAGGTCAAACCATGAGGTGCACATTCTCTTATTTGAAGCACAAATCTGTTGAGCAGCAACGTCATCTCCGGGTGTTTTTCCGTACCAAAGGATAGCCACTAGCACATTCTTGTGACGGAGATGTGGTGGCAGCTCGTTTACCATCACTTGCACTGGCCATACTGAGTACTTCGACGACTTAAACAAAGGGCTGCCATCACAGCTGATAGTCAGTGTTAAGTCATGCTTGCCCAGTCTCTGCCGCAAAGCTTTATATTCACTTCCTTCACTGATGTCAGACATTTCACCCGTGACGCTCTCCCGACTCCTCTCTATGTATTTCAGCCGTACGAAGATGGCAGAAGAAATATCCTTCACTGCAAGGAATGATGAAAGATGCTGCTGAACCGGCAAGCTCAAGAAAAAGTGTCCATCAAGCAGCATTTTCTTACCGCTATACTCATTGCAGCTCGGACAGACACCCTCAACTGCATTCCTTTCTCGTAGGCTGCCGGATGTTTCCGCAAGAAGTATCATGCACTCCTTGCAGTAGAAGTGAAATTTCGCTGCCTCTACGCTACGCTTTCGCTGCCCTGAACGTGGTCGGGTTCAGCAGTGTCTTCTATGCCTGTGCCATCGTCTCGTTCATCAATTTGCTTTGGACCGTCGTTCGCCGGGCCATCGTCGGAGTCGGTTTGATTCCTGCTGGTCGTCAGATCGACAGACGCTGCGTCGGTAGGCGCGGAGACAGATGACTGAGCTTGAAGCAGTGTCCTTCTTGTCGTTACAGGAAGGTCGGATAACGACCCTCCTGAATCGAGTTAGCACTTTCGCGACCGCATTGCAAACAAAAAAGGCTATATAATCACAGCTACTGCGACAATACCGAGAAGGCAGAACACGTTACGTGCTTATACTTATCCAAACATTCAGTGTCTGGATTGACTTTGGATTGAATTGAATCAGTGGTTAGCTCTTGTAGGCTGTCTGGCCGGGACAAATAAATGGCTCTGTGCCCTTTTGAAAAAAAAATGCAAGGCCCTGGCTTTTTTATACCAAACCTTGTATAATATTTAAACTACTGCTTACACGGCTCAACTCGAAGTTTAATGCTACCGAGAAACGCGACAGATATAAAGAGGTTGCACTATGCAGGCTTAGAGTAGGAGACACACATGCAACACATTCACATCTGTTAAACAGTTCTCCAGCACCGCACTGTCCAAAATGTGGTGATCGACTGTCCGTCATTCATATTCTAATCATGTGCAAGGGGCGAGAACCAGACAGGAGACGTCACTTCCCAGAACTGTACAGAAATCAAATACCTCCGCACCCGTCCTTCTTTCTCGGCGACTACCAAATGTTTTCACTAAAAAGAGTTTTTAAGTTTTTAGCGAGTGTAGGCTTCCTACGTGCCCCCGCAGGGGCGTCTGCGTCAGCAGGCGTTTGGTGTGTTGCGACACCTCGGGCCCGAGCACATGGGGGTTGGACCCTCCCGCGTGTAGCCGTGCGCGGCTTAGCCGTGTCTGGGGAAAGGGGGATCCTGGGGGTTGAGCCAATACCGGGTATTTGGACCTTTAAGGCCCCCCGGCGGAGGCAACACACCTCTTCGGCCTGTGCTTCACATAGACGGCACCCCCGTACTGACCCACCAGGGGGAAATAGGTGGTCGCCTTTTCCTGTCCCCCTCTCCAACCTTTTGCTTTCCTGTCTCCTTTCTTTTACTATCCTATCATCTCTTCTCTTCAGTCACTTCCCAATTTTCATAGGCGGCTTGGGTTAACCTTGTGTATGTGCCCTCCCTTGGGTATAATATATTAGGTTATAGCAGCAATGCACGGCTGGCGCGTGCAGCCTTACACGTTAAGTGCTGCAGTGTCCCCCAGTTGGGCTCCGTGGTGGGTGGCCGCCATTGTCGCTGAAATAAACCAAACCATTATGGGAACACCTGCATTTACCCGTTTACTTAATCGTTACTCTCACAAGAGGGGACGCACCGATGAAATACTAAACCGCTTCAAACCAAAAGAAAATTTTTCCCGATTCCAAGTTGTACACAGCGAAAAAGCTGAAAAACCAGCTAGAACCGTATCCCCATTTCTAGTCGCAAAAGGCTTGACTGACGCCCTTGGCCCAGGCTATAAAGTCACAAAATGGCGATCGGAGACCTCCTGCTTGATATCCGTGATAAAGAGCAGCACAATAAACTGAACAAGCTTGTGGCTTTTGGAGACATTCCTGTTACCGTTTCACCTCATCGTTCCATGAATACAGCACGCGGAGAAGTGTCTGATGCAGATCTCATCGACTCGTCCGAAACCGAACTATTCGAAGGCTGGAAAGAAGAAAATGTAACCAGTGTACAGCGTATCATTATCAGACGAGACAATAAAGAAATTCCTACAAAACACCTGATCCTGACCTTAGCCACTTGCGATCTGCCAGAAACCATAGAAACCGGATATACAAAGATAGCTGTCAGGCCATACATTCCCAATCCCAGAAGATGCTTCCAATGTCAAATATTTGGCCACGGCTCGCAGAGCTGCCGTGGCAGACTGACATGTGCGAAATGTGGAACCCAAGGTCACGCATCAGATAACTGCGAAGCGACACCTCACTGTGTAAACTGTGATGGTGAACATCCAGCTTACTCCAGATCCTGTCCCTACTGGAAAAAAGAAAAAGAAATTATCACTCTAAAAGTTCGTGAGATTATCTCCTTCAAAGAAGCACGAAAAAGGTGCTCACCATTCCACAACACAACGTATGCCGATGCGACGCGTCAGGGGCAGCGTCGCACCGGCCTCCGCCACTCGTCCGGTCCGCGCACAGCGAGCGGTCGGCTGTGGCGCCCCCTGCCCCTGTGGTGGCAGTAGTCCAATCTACTCCACCCACCCACCCACCCACAGAGACCCGCTACCCAAGGTACGTCGGGTCTCAAGACCAAGCCTCACCAGGCGAGGTCTGAAAAAATGTCACAGTTTCGCCCTAAGGGCGAAGCAATGAATGCGATAGCAACACAGCAATGTCATACGAAGTAAGGTGAGCGGCTTTGGTAGCAATATGAATTGTAGTAAACATGAGCTGATTAAGTAAGCAGGTGTGCTGCGGCGTAAGTAGACCGACATGAAGAGAGACTCGATGACCACGAGAAGGCGCGTGTGAAACGGTGGTGTTGATGAGAAGCGCTTCCCGTGGGCAGCGCGTGCGAAGGGACACACCTGTAGCGCTGCACTGCCGATCCGGGCAGCATTGCGTGTGTAGCGTGCGTTGGAAAATGTGGCCCGACTATTACGAACTGAATGAACAAGCGTGGTGTGAGCGCGCACAAACACGAAGAGATCACACTGAATGACAGCAGACAACGACTGTCAAAACGCTGGCAGCAAGCATACGCCGCAGCGGGCGAAGGTACGTGCGGTCTATCGCTTCAACGGAAACTGAGCGGCGAATGCACTTAAAGGTCAGAGCCGTGTGGAGATAAGAGACGGTGCGAGCGAGCGACGAGCGCGGTTGTGGGCAGAGAAGTGCGCCCCCCCCCCCCCTTGCTCCCTCCGGCGCTGGCTTCCTGCTTCCTTGCTTGCGCGTGGGAGATTGAGTGCGTTCGCTCTCCGTGATAGCGCGCGTCTCCGCACGCTTCCTCTCGGGCATACGGCGCGCGGCGAAGATTTTATCTATAGGGAACCTCACGGCGACGGCGACGACGACGGCGACGCCGACGGCAGAAATCCAGTTCAAGTGTCCATATAATTGCTATCGCAATAAAACGCACAAGCAGCCCGCACGTGTGGGCATCCAGTGCCTCCCAGGAGGCAATGGAAACAACAACGGTACCTTTGGTGCCGAAAAACCGGCGTGGCTCTCTTGAGCGTGCCAAAACAAACAAAAAACCCATAACAGGGCCGGACGACGGTCCTGTTACCTAAGACACTACACACCTGAACACAGAAGCACTCCTCTCTTCAATAAGATGGCGGTACAAATTATTCATTGGAATGTCCGTGGCATTCTAAATAATTTAGACGACATCAAAGAAATAATACAAGAATTTAATCCTAGACTGTTCTGTGTTCAGGAAACACACTTAAAAACATGAAATAAAAATTTCCTCACACAATATACAGTATTTCGCAAAGATCGCGATGATGGCCAGACCGCGTCTGGCGGCGTGGCCATTATAGCTCAGAGGTCAGTTGCTTGCCGACACCTCCACCTTCAAACAAATCTAGAGGTAGTAGCAGTTAAGGCAATACTGTTTGACAGGTTGGTGACAGTTTGTTCACTTTACATACCACCCGAACATCGTTTGCAGCATACGGAACTTCAAACACTTGTCAATCAGCTCCCTGAGCCATTCATTTTAACAGGTGACCTGAACGCCCATAATATGCTGTGGGGCGACTCGCGATGCGATGCTAGAGGGCGTACAGTAGAAGACTTCCTTTTATGTTCTGGTGCGGTTCTGCTGAATAAAAAAGAGCCCACCTTTTATAGCGCCACACATAAGTCATACTCATCCATAGACCTAACCATAGCCTCTCCGACACTAATGCCATACCTTGACTGGAAGGTCATAAAAAACCCTTACGGAAGTGACCACTTCCCTATTGTTTTAAATCTATCAAAACAAGCTGGCTGCCCTCCACAGGTTCATCGATGGAAAACCGACTCGTCGAACTGGGAACTGTTTAAAAAGATTACGTACTTACAGTGGGATGCCTTAGTTTCTTTTAATATAAATGATGCTGTGGCATATTTTACACGTTTTATAATTGACGCTGCTGAAAAATGCATAAAACAAACTAACGGAGTTGCTAATAAGCGTCGTATGCCTTGGTGGGACAACGAATGTAAAGAGGCAAGGAAAAAACAAAATAAAGCTTGGCGCATGCTTCGCGACTCTCCAACTGCGGAGAGTCTCATTAATTTCAAGCGGGCAAAATCACAGGGCAGGAGAACAAGTCGGCGTGCTAAGCAGGATAGTTGGGAAAAATATATATGTAGTATCAACTCTTATAAGGATGAGGGTAAGGTGTGGAACAGGGTTAACAAATTAAAAGGCCGGGAAACACAACCACTTCCCTTAGTAAACCCCCAAGGTAACAGCCCAAGTAACGCAAAATGTTGCCGTAACGTTCTCTGAATGTGCACAAATGTCGGCGTATAACGTTGCCTACATGCTGCTAATGTTCTCTTTTTTGATCGCCAGACAACGTTGGGTCTTAACGTTGTGGCAGCGTTGAGCAGCACATTCACGACGTTAACATAACGTTAACAGAACTTCCTGGCAACGTAATGTGGATGTTGCCTTTTGCCACTTGAGCTTTCAGGCACCGTACGTATGTGACGTTCAAGCAACACTCAACTGACATTGCAGAATATTTGTAGACATGCATAACAGCAGTGCTGTCAGCGTGACACGGCTGACAGCACCGCAAACCCTTAAATTTATATTTTCTTGACAGATAATTTACTCTAGTAGTTTTCATGTTGCATATGCATGAAAAAGTGAAACAAGAATAAGTGAAAAACAGCGTTTATTACGTATATATCTTGTGTGGCTTATCAAGATATCTGTGTACCTTACCTTGTGGTAAGATACACTATATACGTAAAATAATGCTGTTTTCACCAGTTCTTGTTTACATTTTCATGCATATACGACATGAAAACTACTAGAATGCATTATCTGTCAAACAAATATAAATTTAAGGGTTTGCGGTGCTGTCAGCCGTGTAATGCTGACAGCGCTGCTGTACGGGCAGCTCATCTGTCTTGCACCATATATAGTACCAACGCGCCCTAAGCCAGAATCTTTAAAGTGTTTCACATGGTGGTTTGCCTGACTTGTCTTGCTGTTGTCCATAGCACAGCATATAAATGCTAACTGCAAGTAAAAGTGCACAATGCAAAGCTGCGAAGAAGAAATTTTTTTTCATTTTGGCTATAACAGCAAGAGAAGCAGCATGCACGTCCAATGTGCAGAGGTTCTCGTATAAAGGTTCTCGCAGCAGGAAAGTAAATATATTCCACAAGTATTCATTTCCTTAAACATATCATTTAAGCTTAGACCACAGAAAAAAATCAGTCTTTGCTTCCGACTTACTGCTCTAAAAATCATGTGTCGGTAGCTGCATGTGCTTTCAAGAAATTGCATGATAGCCAACATCAGCTGCTAAGACCAAACGCTAGTATGTAGGAATTGTTTGTGCAGGAGGAATATGTGGTGGTTAAATATGCACCCATGAATATGAATTGGTCCACCTTAAATAATAGTGAATGCCATAGACAAACCTGGTTATAATGTCAAACCATGCATTTATTTACTGTCTGCTTACATCATCCTGGCAAACAAATGACACTTATATAACAGTAACTTAAAAACTGATAACACACTTAAATATATTTTCTATTAAACATCAAGGTCGTCTATCGCATATTAAGACTCTACTAACAGCTACAACTACAACACAATATATTTTGCTTTCCCATGTAGGTCAGACTTCGAAATCTTTTGCTTTTTGTCGAGTTCCCTTATTTCAATGGCAGAACACAATTTATACTTCTTAATAAAAGCACAAATACTGTCCTCCTTCACTTTGTAATGTACAACACAACACAGTAACACTGCGGTTGGATACTATCTTCTGCCAAGCATCCAGCCGGTCTTCTTGCCTAAGCTTGCAGACATGGCAGCAAGTGTGAAGTAGTTAACAAGCCCAAGGCGTAGAGTAACAGAAAGTCATCCAAGCACTGACAGCCAGCCATCAATTTTGCAGAGGATGGCCAGCAGCACAAGTGATGCACACATGACTCCCTCGATAGCTTCACTTGCATCCAGACCTCACTGGTTTCCAAGTCAATAATGCGGTAACCTGCAGAGACATCAATTACATCAAACTATAAAGTGCCATCTGAAACACTGAAGTACGCCATGTTTACTGTGAAAACAGGCTATAAAAATGCTTACAAACAACTTAAGCTTCGCATAACTGTGAAACAAACAATAGTGACTTTACACAGGAGAGTAATGCAAAACATCAAAAAGCAAACTTCAGTAAAACCTAACCATTATAGCTATAAGTTTGGACACAAGAGCAAGGAAAGCACAATAAACAATACCCACAACTTCCTTTATTGCGCTAAGCAGTTAAGACGTTAGTATCAATACATTCCTTTAACATAAAGCTTACTTGCAATGCCACGGCTGCTTGTTACATCCAGTTCAGTCTTTGCAGAAAACAAAAATTAACAAATGATGTGAATGCTCTCCTACGGTACCAAAACCACATTTCATTAGTGATGAAAGAAAGTTCCAATGAGTGAGTGATAAATTTGACTTGTTGGTACAACATATTGGTGAATTGCAGCACAGATATTGACGACAGAAAAGACGAGACAATAGACGTGTGCTGACTTCCAACAAAAAGCTTTATTTTCAGCGACCCATGTTTATAGCCGTCACTCATCACATTGCACAAGCGCAATTCACACCCTTAGGTAGGTCAACTCTGTCTGATAAGTGTACAGATGCTGACACACACAGAGCCAAGTCACGCAATCTTTTCAGCTTCAATAATTTCACGTGTTAGTTGATCACCACTACTGCTGACAACAGTACACTGAGCAAACAATGGTTCACAGGCACATGAACTGCAACAACATGCAAGCCAACTGTCATGCACGTTTTTCTTGACATTATAGAGTGTTCTCTCAGCTGGTCATTGATACAGCGTCCTGTTTGGCCTATGTACTGTTTACCACAATAAAGAGGGGTACAGTAATTCATGCTGCTAACATAGGTGACGAACCGATTTTTGTGCTTTTTGTTACACTTGTGTGTTGCGCTGAAACATTTCCTTTGATTACAGAACTTTATAAGCTTCTGAGGTACAAAGAAGACAACTTTAACTTTGGAACGATCTGCAGTTTTCACGATATTGTGAGACAGCTTATGAATGTATGGTATGACAGCCACTTTAAGTCTGTCAGATGGAGTGATCACATGGCAACCACTCGGTGCATGCGCTTTTCAGAGTAGAGGTCATGTGGTCACTGCATCTGACAGACATAAAACTGGCCGTCATACCCTACATTCATAAGCTCTCACAATATCAAGAAAATTGCATATCATTCTAAAGTTGTGTAATCAAAGACAATGTCACAGCACGCCACACATATGCAACAAAACACCAAATTCCGTTTGTCACCTGTGTTAGCAACATGGTTTATTGTATCCCCCTTGTGGTAAACAGTATATAGGTCAAATGGGACACTGCATCAATCACCGGCTGAGAGAACACTCATACAATGTCAAGAAAAATGTGCGCGACAGTAGGCTTGAATGTCATTGCAGTTCGTGTGACTGAACCGTCGTTTGCTCAGTGTACTGTTTCCAGCAGAAGCGGTGATCAACTAACACGTAAAATATTTGAGGCTGAAAAGATTTCGCGACTTGGCTCTGTATGTATCAGCACACCTCCTGTACACTTGTCAGACAGAGTTTACTTTCTTCCTAAGGGTGCGAATTGCGCATGTGCAATGCAGTGACTGACGGCTATAAACATGGGCCAGCAAAAATAAAGCTTTTTGTTAAAGAGTTGCCGCATGTCTCTCGTCTTGACTCTTCTGTTGTTGCCTACATCTGCACTGCAATTCAGTGCCTGAACGACCAGCTACAACTACGCTACAGGTGTTGCATATCGGGAGAAGGGTTGAATATTGCTCTACACTGCAAAAGTTGCCGTTGCTATCCGCGGATGACGAATACGGAAGTTCTGGCCGTGGAAAAACCAAATTAGAACGCGAGCTTTTGGAAGCGGTGTTAATCGAAAATTCTGGACCTGATAAGTAGGTCAGCGCCACTTTGCAGGCACTTTTAAACAAAGTAATGCAACTCATGAGTAGCGAAAAATAAGCTGGTTTGTCAATTCTGCTTTTGTTTCTTCTAGGGCTACCTAAACGCGAAAAACTTTGTCACTCGATTCAATCGCTCGGCCAAAACTAAGCATGAGAAGATGATTTTTTCTCCTCAGGGGCACCACATTTCGAAAGATATGCATCAAATGCATATGAAAAGTTAATCATTTCGGTGCAATACATGCATTGTTACAAACATTACAAAAACTTGAAAAAATGTGAATGATACTTACTACCCACAGCTTCCAATTTATCGGGGCTCAATGTCGGCTTCTCAACAGCATTGCCGTCCTTCAAGCACCGACAAGGAGCCCCTGTGATGCTCCTACGCCGAGCGCCAGGGCTCCCCACATAAGTTATGCCAGTTGTTTGCAGAACAGGGAATCCCGGCGATGGCACTGGAGCAGGCCCCAGTTATCGTTGCCAATGTATACAACATTTCCTAGGTGTACCTGCAATAAAAGATGGCAGAGACAAATTAAGACTGCTTACGTGTGGGAACGTGAAAGCACCTTTAGTCAACCAAAACGGCTGCAATGTGACGTGCACATTGTGACACGCACTAGGCACACCTTAAATCAGCCAGAACCAAAGAGCTGCCGTGGCGTAAGGGAAGCGTGCTCCATTCACACTCCAGGTTCTATTCCTACCCAGTCTGCACAACTTTCTTATTAAAGCAATTAATTTGGTTTGTTTACATGAACCTACCTAAATTTGACATTACTCCAAGCGTTTTGATGTGCTTTTATTGCTTGTGCAATAGGCCATCGGTTTTATGTCAATAAGTGCTGGTAGCAAAAAAAATATGTCTAACCGTACGATAAATGTAACCGGAAATGGCAGGTACGGCCAGTGGCATTAGTGTGGGGGCTGCACACAAAATTATATAGCTTACCCTGTTTCAAATTTATTTTAAGGAGCAGTTTCAGTGAGCCCAAGTAGTCTTTCAGCTTTTTGCAGTGCAGAAACAGGTACAGTTTGTGCGAGCCAACCAGATGAGCTCTCCTAGTAACTGTCTCTAATCACCCTCTGAGCAATTAGTGATAGCCAAAGTAGAGCTTGTATCTCTACAACTGACACATGTCGCATTTCCTTAATGTGGTATTCGTCACTGATTTTGATGGTCAATTGGTTGCCATAGATGAACAATCGAAATTTGGCGCGCAGCACCAGTCGTGTCAGTGCATCGTCAAGTGGCGCGAACATATTTCTCCTTTGAGTGAATTATGGTGCTCTCCTGGGCACATGTTGAGGCGCCAGCCAGTCTGCCCCATGTACATTTGACTGAATATACACATGATCAAAGGAACAGACTATGCCCCTGACGAACACAAGACAAATTGGGTTGCATCTTTACCTCAGCAAGCCCCAATTCTCATGTGGACTGCTATGCACGCACATTTCCAGCGAAAAATAAAGTAGGCAGGATATGCATGACAGTTCACAAGTGAATTCAGAAAGGCGAGCAGGCAAGGGAGGTTTGCTTGGTTAAAGATGCCACCAAATTTGTCTAATGTGTATGACAGGCAGCTCACTGTATTTGTTTCACACCTGGTCAAATGTACACAGAGCCGACTGGCCGGTAACCTACATGTGCCAAATAAATTCCCATATTTCACTCAAGAGACCAGCTTGCTCATCCAGTTTGGCCGTGCATTGCCGCGATAGGACTTCAGGCTGAATTGAGATCATCTGTTTTCACCTACGGTGAAAAATTGACACGAGAGATCAGTGAGGCATACCACATAAACAAGACATGCGAGCCAGACCCCATGATCAATTCATGAAATAAAAGGCGTCCTTTCTAGATGACAAGTGATTGAAGTTAGTCTGCGCATATTTACTTTCCTTTTTACACAAATACCATTTAGTGTGATTTTATGCCTTTATATTACAACTTACGCCTTCCCGCTGAACGAAATTGTGCACAACGTAAGCACACATCTAGTGTTGCTATTTTTAATCCTTCCATCAAAATAAATGGTCAGTTAGCAGCAGTCATGTTGTATGGTACCCTTTTCCTCCCCATGTAAATTCTATCCTGAAAAGTTACATGAACTGACCGGCAAACTCATACGTACACTACAAATTTCAGCTAGCAAACGCGGCTGGTTCTTAGAAAATGCACAAATACGGTGATAGGTGTCTGTTGGCATACTGTAGCAATAGTAAGTGCCAGTTAGCTTCGACACTAGACAGTTTTAGTATAGCATATGCAACTAATACTGCACGCCTATACGCTATAGTACAGAGTACGCTAAACAGCACCCATTTATTAGTTTTAGTTGGCCTGCGAGATCTTCCGATCTCAGAGGCCATATGCCATCGTCGCACCTATCTCCCGACTTCACTGACAGGTGGCGCTGATATGTCGGTTTCCCGAGAAATTTCACGAGTGAAGCCGACGGAAGCGGACGTGTCGAGTTGAGGTGCCATTTCAGCGCAGCAGGAGCAGCGTGCCAAAGAGATAAGTTTTGTTATTTTATATTTAACTTTTAGGTTTTTTTAGGAGGGTTAGCTTAGCCAAGCAATCTTTATAAATTATTTTAATTTCTTTTTCACTTTCTTGGTCTTCTCGCTTAGATAAAAGTAGGTAAAGAATAATTGTTTTTTTTGCCACATCTACGCCTTGTTAGTACGAGATGATGGTTGGTACTAGGGGGAACCCACGCGTGCGTTGTTCTGAGTGTGAGCGTTCCTACGCGCTGGAAGAAACGCGGTTTAAGTCAGCACGCGAAGCGAATGGTGCAGATTTTATCTGTAGGATGTGTGTGCTAGGGTCGCGGCTAGACCGCCTAGAGCAAGACAAGGATAAGTTAGCTAAGCGGGTTAGAAAGCTAGAAAAGGACCTTCAAATCGAGCAGAAGCAGAGGAAGGAGGCAGAAGAAAAGCTAGCTAAAGCAGAAATCCAGCTGAGCGCCACCATTCTGCAAAGCAATGATGAACGCATCGAGGCGAGCACCGCGAACGGAGCTGGCTCCGATGCGAGTGCAGAGACAGCCGAACCCGCCACGCCGGGAAGCAGTGGCGGAAACGTCAGTGAAAGTCACGAAGGGGATACCACTGACGCGGCCGGGGAAGAAAACAAAGCCAAGGGCAAGGATAAGAAAGGAGGGGAGGGCATTGTGACTTTGGGGGCAGCTTTCGGCGATGAGGGGGAAGGAAAGCGTCGAATTGTCTTTGTTGGGGATTCCAACATGCGTAAAGTAGAACCGGCGATAGCAGAGAGGGTAGGGGCAGACGAACGAGTCCAGGTTAGCGTGCTTCCGGGAAAGCCGATTAGAGAGGTGATAGCGAAGGCCAAGGAACGCATGTGGGACACAATGGAAGAGAGACACCTAGTGGTGATAATGGGCGGAGTGATTGACGTACTGCAGGGACGAGGAGCAAAGATCACAAAGCAAATAGCCAAAGGGGTCGCCGACCTGCGGAATGTTTCAAAGGAAGTACAAATCGCGGTGTGCACGGTGCAAGAGGTTGAAAGGCAGGGTTATAAAATTGAAAGGGCAGTTCTTGCAGTAAACAGGGAAATTTGGACTCTAGCTAAAGCAATGAATTTTACGGTCATTGACATCAACCGAGAAGTGCACCGAGCAGGCCGCGAAGGCGCGTTTGTGGTTGACGGGATACATTTTAGTGAAAGTGTAGCAACACCGGTCGGACGTCGATTCGCGGCACGAGCTGTAGCTTTTTTAGGCGGGCCCCTGTCATTCAGGAAGCAGGATTGAGTATTGAACATAGCGAAACACCAGTAAAGGGCAGAATTAGGCGACCAGTAGTCAGGAAAAGACGCAGAAAGGATAAGAATAGAGAAGGTAAAATTTGCTATATTAACATGCAGGGTGGTCGCAAGCAGGAAAAATGGCTGGAAATTCAAACGCAACTGAATGATGAAGCGATTAGCGTGTACGCCTTGACTGAAACGCATCTACGAGATTTGGAGCAGCCGCCTGTTATTGACAACTTTGTATGGGAAGGGTGCAACAGAATGACCGGGTCAAGGAAAGGCGGAGGCGTACTAATTAGGCGAGGTCTGAAGTGGCGAAGGGTAAACGAGACATGTAAAGAGCATTTATGGATTAGTGGTACATGGCAAGGTAAAAAGACGTGGCTAGGAGTAGCTTACCTATGGACAGGTAGTGATAGCAGAGAAAAAAATAAGGAATTGGTCGATTGCATTAGAAGCGATATTAATGAGTTCAGTAACTCGGGCCAGGTGATATTAGTGGGAGATATGAACGCACACATGGACGATTTAGACGGATATACTGATTACAACGGCTCTCTAGTGCTGGATTTGTGTGATGAACAGAACCTTATAGTTGTTAACAGGGAGAATAAGTGTCATGGACAGGTAACGTGGCAATGCGGAAACAGGCAGTCATGTATCGACTACGCCTTAGTCTCAGAAATGGTCTACGAACAACTAGACCAAATGATAATAGACGAAAATGGAAAAAATAGCCTGGGAAGCGATCATAGACGTTTAGCATTAAAGTTTGGGCGAGATACCAGCGTAGAACATGAACCAATAGCCTCAGAGTTTTTAAAAATGAATGACTAGCAAATAACAGAGATCGCAAACAACATAGAGAAGAAAATTGAGGCTTTTCCTACAGCAGTCTGGGAATATAAGGAACTGGTGGAGGTTATGCAGCATGAAATAAGGCGGACACGGCAAAACAATTGTTGGATTGGAAAGAGGAAACCACGTAAGTGGTGGAACAAGGAAATTAAACAAGCTATAGAAGAGCGTAAAGAGGCATCTAGGGTTCATCGAGAAGCCAAAAAGTTGGGATTACAAGAAGAGGTGCTCTTTAGATGGAATACATACCGAGAAAAGAAAAGGGTTGCGAGTGAGCTCGTGCAAGATAAAATTAAATGCGCAAGTGAACGTTGGGTGCATAACATTCACAAAAGAGACAAAGGCGCCCCAAAAAGATTCTGGAACCATATAAAAGCACTCGGAGCTCCAACTATAAACTCACAAACGGCTTTAAGGGATGAAGACGGTAACATCTATGAAGGCGATGATGCGCTGCGGTACATCACAGACGTTATCAGGCATAACTTCGGCACGAGAAAAAGCGTAGTTCAGACAACAGATCCAGCAATAACAGAGAGGCCTGAGAGATCAAAATTTAGCATAGAAAGCTTTTATTGGAAAAAGGCAGCAGAAAATGTCCCTAACGACACGGCAGCTGGACCCGATGAAATCCCAATACAGCTAATCAAAAACCTCGGTCCAAAAAGCAAGGCACTGCTGACTAATCTCATAGAGCAAGTGATTAGAACAAAGAATATTCCCGTTGGATGGCGTGAAAGCAAGTTGAATCTCATCTACAAAGGCAAAGGAGATAAGGATAAGACGAGCTCGTACAGGCCAGTTACAGTAACGTCGGTGATATATAGAATGGCAATGCAAGCCATAAAATTAGAACTGTCGAAGTGGGTGGAGGAAAACGGTGTATTGGGGGAACTACAGAATGGGTTCAGGCCAGGCAGACGCTTAGAAGACAATATGTTTGTACTAACTCAGTGCATAGAGATTTCAGTAGCTCAGAAAAGACCTTTACGGATAGCATTTCTAGATATTAAAGGAGCTTACGACAACGTAGACAGGGAATTGTTGTGGGATATTCTTCAATACGAAGGCATAGATGACGATTTCGTGGAGCTGCTAAGGGAGATATATCGAGACAACCAAGTACAAGAGGAATGGGAAGGCCGAAAAGGAAATGAAATGGTGGGAATTCACCAAGGATTGAAGCAAGGATGCCCTCTGTCACCATTGTTGTTCACGCTTTACGTCAAGGGCATAGAAAGACGACTAGAAAACAGCGAATTAGGTTTTGATTTATCCTACATGCGTAATGGCCAAATGGTGCAACAGAAGGTCCCTGGACTGATGTACGCAGACGACATTGTGCTACTAGCGGACAATAAAAAAGATTTACAGATACTTGCGAATATCTGTGGGAACGCAGCGACCAATCTAGGCCTTAAGTTTAGCAGAGAGAAGTCAGGGATTATGATCTTTAATGAACACACGAGTAACTTCGTGGTGTCAATTCAACAGCAAGTAATACCCATAGTGAAGCAATATAAGTACCTCGGCGTACACATAAACGAATGAAAGAATTACTCAAGCAACCACCAAGATAATCTGAAAATAAAGGGGAAGCGGAATGCAGCAACAATGAAACACAGAGCACTGTGGGGCCACAATAAGTATGAGGTGGTGCGTGGAATCTGGAAAGGAGTAATGGTGCCAGCGCTAACATTCGCAAATGCCATTATATGCTTAAAATCGGATATATTGGCAGGTTTGGAACATAACCAAAGATCACTAGGCCGGTTGGTTTTGGGAGCACACGGTAATACGACAAATGAGGCAGTGCATGGTGACATGGGTTGGTCCTCTTTTGAAGTCGATGATGATGATGATATTTGGTGTTTTGTGGCGCAAGGGCCAAGTGTGGCCAAAGAGCGCCAAGACAATGAATGGTATGTTTGCCATGATCAGTGAGTTCCGATGACGGGATGCAATGTGGCTGTAAAGGGGCCTAAGAACAAATCGCGGTATAGAAGCGTAAAACATATATCGAATATAATTATGGCAGTGACGTGTGGAATGATCTATGGGTAGTGAATGGATGAGAAATGGTCATGGTGCTTAGAGTATTAAGAGTATAAAAGTAGCACGACGCCTACCGGAAGCCTTTGTAGACAAAGACCAGGAGGCACGTGCTTTCTTTAATAAAATACCGCAGCAGCGGCCTCTCCAGAGAGACCGTGCTACAAGTCACCTGGATATATAACACGAAAGTTAGGTATATCCTTTAAAAACGCGATAACGGATTGGTAATTAAAAAGGGGTTCATTGCCCAAAAACATACATGGATGCAATGGTAGATTCTGCCGTAACGATAATGAAAAATGTATTTTCCTCTGAGGCTCTAGTTCAGGGCATTGCAGGAGGACGTGAAGTACACTAAGTGGCTCGCCACATTCATCACAGACAGGCGGATGACCACCGGACAATAAGTATGCGTGTGTACTGTATGTGTGTCCTATTCTGAGTCTGCAAAGTGTAACTTGTGTGCGGCGTGTCTTCGATTCTGGTGGCCAATGAGCGAGTTGAGGCTTTATAGTGTGTAATTTGTTTCTCGTTTCTCTGTCCCACAGACGTTGCCAGTAGGCCCTGACCTTTTTCTTGAGAAAGGGTTTTAGGTCCATTACAGGGACAGCTATGGGTGAAGTGGCAGCGTCTGTATGAGCAGATGTGGCTAGCTTGTCGGCCAACTCATTCCCCTCGATCTCGCGGTGCCCTGGCACCCAGCACAGCACAATTTGTTGCTTGGATGCATACGCGGTGCAAATTATGGAATAAAGAGCTATAATGACGGGGTTTCTGTGCCTACTGAGAGTTTTTAAACATTTCAACACGGATAAAGAGTCAGTAAAGATGATTGCCTTGGGTATGTCTAACCGTTTGATGTGTTTAACCGCCGCCAGGATGGCGTAGGCCTCCGCTGTAAAGATGGTTGTGTTTGGGTGTAGAACTCCGGCAGCCGAAAAGGATGGACCGACCGCCGCGTAAGACACGCCAGTGTGTGACTTTGAGGCGTCAGTAAAATATTCTGGACAAGAGTATTTGTGCTGCAATTCGAGGAAGTGCATACGGATATGTGCGACCGGCGCATGCTTTGTGACCTCAATGAAGGACAGATCACAGTCAATCAGCTGCCACTGCCATGGCGGCAGCTCTACAGGAGGGGGCATGACATCGTGCTCATGGAGCGACACATCCATTTCTTCGGCAAGACTTCTTACTCGCAGTGCGTAGGGCTTTCTCACGGAAGGGCGGTTCAGAAAGGTTTGGGCACTGGACAGATCATTTATACTTGTGTAGGCAGGGTGCGTATTGTTTGAGTTCACTTTTAGGAAGTATACAAAGGATAAGTAAGTTCTCTGTAGATGTAGCGACCATTCATTTGATTCGGCACAAAGGCTTTCTACGGGGCTTGTTCTGAACGCACCCGTAGAGAGGCGGATACCCAGATGGTGGACAGGGTCTAACATCTTCAAGGCGCTCGGCGTCGCGGAGTGATATATAACGGAACCGTAGTCTATACGTGAACGAATGAGGCTCTTATATAGATTCAATAGACATCTTGTGTCACTACCCCACGTAGTGCGAGACAACACTTTCAAGAGGCTCATTGTCTTCAGGCACTTGTTTCTTAAATACTTGAGATGTGGGATAAACGTTAACTTCGCGTCCAGAATTAGGCCTAGGAATTTGTGTTCAGTTTTTACAGGTAGACCCTCACCCTGTATCTCGATGTTAGGATCAGGGTGCAGACCTCTCTTTCTGGAGAAGAGGACGCATGTGGACTTTTGTGGGTTAAGCCGAAAACCATTCTCGTCTGCCCACTTAGACAGTTTGTTCAGTCCAAGCTGAACCTGCCGCTCACAGATTGCAAGGTTACATGATGTGAAGCCTATCTGTACATCGTCGACATATACTGAATAAAATATGTTGCGTGGGATGTACAGACGCAGAGAGTTCATTTTTACGATAAAAAGGGTGCAACTGAGCACACCACCCTGTGGTACTCCAGTTTCCTGCACATATGGTCTTGATAGGGCATTACCCACACGAACACGGAATCTGCGGTTGGACAGATAACTTTCAATGATATTCAGCATAATGCCACGTATTCCAAAGTGTGCGAGGTCTCTTAGTATTCCGAATCGCCACGTGGTGTCATATGCTTTTTCCATATCAAGGAAAACAGACAGGAAGAATTGCTTGTGGACAAAAGCCTCGCGAATCTGAGCCTCTAGGCGTATCAGATGGTCAGTGGTGGATCGGCCGTCGCGGAATCCACACTGGTATGGGTCAAGCAGCTTGTTTGATTCTAGGAAATGTATCAGACGGCGGTTTATCATCTTCTCAAAGACTTTGCAGATGCAGCTTGTCAGAGCTATGGGCCGATAACTCGATACGGACGATGGATCCTTGCCCTGCTTCAGGATAGGGATTACTATAGGCCTCTTTCCAGGCAGAGGGGATCTCGCCGGAGGTCCATATAGAGTTGTACAGGCAGAGAAGGGTTTTCTTTGTTTCAGAGGACAGGTTCTTCAACATTTCATATAGTATGCGGTCAGAGCCTGGGGCAGATTGGTTGCAGCAGGAGAGTGATGCATCCAGTTCTGCTAGAGAGAAAGGTAAGTTGTATGGCTCGTTCCCGGTGCTCTTTCGGTCTAGTTTTTGTTTTTCTATTGCTGATTTGTATGTTGTAAATGCTGTAGAATAGTGCGATGAACTGGACACTTGTTCAAAATGTGCACCCAGATGGTTCGCTTGGTCCTCCAGGCTGTCTCCCTGCGTGTCTACCAGGGCAGGCGGATGTGTTTGTCGTCCTCTTACTCTATTGACCCGGTTCCAAACCTTGGCCTCATCAGTGTATGAATTGATGCTTGATAAGAATGTTTGCCAGCTGTCTCTCCTGGCTTGTCTGCGCGTTCTCCTACCTTGGGATTTGATTTTCTTAAAATTGAAAGGGTTTTCAGCAGTAGGAGAATCGCGAAGCTGCCTCCATGCTTTGTTCTGCTGCCTACGCGCGTTCCGGCATTGTTCATTCCACCATGGAACACGGCGTTTGCTAGAAAGTCCACTTGTTTGGGGGATACATTTAGAAGCTGCATCAATTATCAAGTTAGAAAAATACTCGACGGCACCATCAATTTCGAGCGAAGACATGTCAGCCCACGAGATCGTACTGGTAAGTGTTTGGTATTTCTCCCAGTCCGCTGCATCGACCTTCCACCGGGGAGCATGTGGTGGAGATTCGTGTTGTCTTGTTGCTCTCAGCAGTATTGGGAAATGGTCGCTCCCGTAAGGGTTTTTTATAACTTCCCATTCAAGTTCGGGTAATATGGATGGAGAAGCTATGCTGAGATCTATAGAAGAAAAAGTTTTGTTTGCAAGACAATAATATGTAGGTTCTTTTTTGTTTAGCAGACATGCACCGGATGAGAAAAGAAAGCCTTCAATTAGACGGCCTCGAGCATCGATGCGAGAGTCGCCCCACAGTCCGCTGTGTGCATTGAGATCCCCAAGAACAAGATAAGGTTCTGGCAATTCGTCTATTAGGGACTGGAATTCATGTTTGTGTAAGTGGTAATGTGGGGGTATGTAAAGCGAGCAAATGGTGACGAGTTTGTTTAAGAGAATAAGTCGAACTGCCACTGCTTCGAGGGGCGTTTGCAGCGGTAAACGTTGACACGCTATGCTTTTCTGAATTATAATGGCAACACCGCCTGAAGATGCAAGAGCATCATCGCGGTCTTTACGAAACGTAACATACTGTCGAAGAAAGTTAGCATGTTCCGATTTTAAGTGAGTTTCCTGTACACACAGCACTTTTGGATTGTGTTCGTGGAGAAGTTCTTGCACATCATCGAGGTTCCTAAGAATGCCTCGGACGTTCCACTGTATGATTTGTATATCCATACTGAAAGTAAAATTGGTGCTGTGTGTACAAAAAGGAAGTTTTGCCTTAGATTACAGAACCTTTTCCAGGCCCTGTAACGCGGGATTTGTCCTTTCTGAAGCGGTCGAGGGAGCCTCGCCGCTCCTTAGGCGCTTGATGCGCCGTCGGGATGGGTGTAGTGTCCATTGCCTCATGTGAGGCGCTGGACACACGCTCTTGCGAGCGAGAAATTTCGCGAGAAAGTCTCGCCGCGAAGGACGAGACCTTTGTGCCCACCAGCCCGGAGGTCGATGGGGCTGCCTTTGGGCCTGAGCTGCGCCGGCTGTTGCCAGCGGCAGCAGGAGCCTCAGAGGATGAGGCAGCCTTGACTGGACCCACCGTGGGCGCTGCTGGCGGTCCTGCCGGTTCGCTACGCGAAGCGCAGGATGCCTCCTTGGACTGTTGTGGTGCCGGTAACCCTAGGGTAACCGGGCTTGTTTGCTGGTTGGGTGGGGTAGGCTTAGCTCCTTCCACCCCGGGGGCAGGGGCCACAAGCGACAGCTCGCTGTGTGCGGGCTGGGCAGGTGGCAGTGGCCGCTGCGACGCTGCCCCCCGACGCGCCGCATCAGCATAAGATGTGTTGTGGAAAAGTGAGCACCTCTTACGGGCTTCCTTGAAAGAAATATTTTCTTTGACTTTTAGGGTGATTATGTCCTTTTCTTTTTTCCAGTTTGGACAGGAACGTGAGTAGGATGCGTGGTCACCACTGCAGTTCACACAGTGAGGAGTGCCAGTACAGTTGTCGGAGGAGTGGCCCTGTACTCCACACCTTGCACAAGTTATTTGACCACGACAGCTCTGTGAGCCATGGCCAAATCTTTGGCATTGGAAGCACCGTCTAGGGTTAGGGACATATGGTCGAACAGTTAACCTAATGTATCCTGTTTCGATGGTTTCAGGCAGAACGCTAGATCCAAATGTGAGGACAAGATGTTTGGTGGGGATTTCTTTGTTGTCCCGTCTGATGATGATACGTTTTACATTGGTGACATTTTGATCTTTCCACCCTTCGACGAGTTCTGCTTCTGATAATTCTAGGAGGTCTGCTTCTGATACGACTCCACGTGAGCTATTCATTGATCGGTGTGGTGATACAGAAATTGGTATGTTGCCGAAAGTCACAAGGTTGCCGAGTTTCTCGTACTGTTGTTTCTGAGGGACCTCAAGAAGAAGGTCTCCGCTAGCCATTTTGATGACTTTGTAACCTGAGCCTAAAGCTTCCGTCAAAGATTTCGCAACTATGAATGGAGAAATGGATCTGGCCGGTTTTGAAGCATTTTCACTGTGTACAACATGGTATTTCGGAAAGATTTCTTTTGGTCGGTTGGAATACAGGCTAAGTTCATCGGTGCGTCCCCTCTTTAGAGGGTGACGATCAAGTAGGCGGGGAAATGCTGGTGTTCCCATAACGGTTTGTTTTATTTCGGCGGCAATGGCGGCCACCCACCACGGAGCCCAACTAGGGGACGCTGCAGTGCTTAACGCGTAAGGCTGCAGGCGCCAACCGTACATTGCCACTATAACCTAATATATTGTACCCAAGGGAGGGCACATACACAAGGTTAACCCAAGCCGCCTATGAAAATTAGGAAGTGACAGAAGAGAAGAGATGATAGGATAGTTATAGAAAGGAGACAGGAAAGCAAAAGGTTGGAGAGGGGGATAGGAAAAGGCGACCACCGATTTCCCCCGGGTGGGTCAGTCCGGGGGTGCCGTCTACGTGAAGCCGAGGCCAAAGGGGTGTGTTGCCTCTGCTGAGGGGCCTTAAAGGTCCAAACACTCAGCGTCGGCTCAACCCCCAGGATCCCCTTTTCCCCGGACACGGCTAAGCCGCGCACGGTTAGACGCGGGAGGGTCCAACCCTCGTGTGCTCGGGTACGTGGTGGCGCGACTCACCAAACGCCTGCTTGCGCAGACGCCCCTGCGGGGCTCTTTTGAAGTCAGAGAAGCACAAAGCAAAATTAGTTTTGAAGAATGGCTCAGGAACATGGATGAAAATAAATGGGCGGCTAAAGTGCACAAGTATCTCTACATGAAAAGCGTGGACACAGAATGGAGGAAGAGGTCAAGGAAGTTGGCAACCAAGTACAGGATAATCGAAACTGTAAATAGACAACCAGGGGTCATCAGAAAGAAAGTGAGAGAAATAGAGACCGTGAATTGGATGCAAAGAATGGAAACGAAATGGACAATGGAGATTTACAAGAATGAGAAGAAAGAAATTAGAAGGGAAAATCTGTACGATAACACAAAGGGCAGTGCCTTGCTATTTGAGGCTCGAGCCGGTTGCCTAAGGACGAAAACATATCGGAACAAATATTCGGAACTAGATGAGACATGTGTATGCTGCAGTAAAGATCCAGAGACCACTCAGCACATCCTAATGGAATGCGACGGGATCCACCCAGCGAGAACCGTAGGTAACATGCAACTCCCAGAAGCGCTTGGGTTTAAAGTGGAAGGAAACATAAACAGATCAGCCGTAGAGATCAGCAAGAGACGATTAGAGTACTGGTGGAAAAAAAGCAGGGAAAAGATGGATACGACCTGATCTCTTAAAATCATAGGCAGCTGTACAAGGTAAATTTTTGAAAAAGAAAAATAATGAGAGGTATACAAAAATGCTAGATAAAGAACATGTATAGTATACCTGATTAAATCAAGCAGGCTAGGTGACTATTTGTCGCCGCCCCGTTTCAAAGGGGATGCCAATAAATCATCATCATCATCATCCCTCGTTAGGCTTCGTGTCGTTCGAAACGAGAAGCGATCTCGAAAACTCCACAAGGTTAACCATAATGCACTGTTGTGAAAGCGCCCTGACGGTAAGCGAAAGCTGTTTACACAGTCATTTGCTACGAACGAAGCGAATTCTGCAAAAGCCACGCCGAATTCAATTCGAAGTGGGCAGCGGGGACCACCGCCATGTTTAACGTAAACTACGCAAACCACGCACAGACGGTAATGCTAAATCTGAGAAATAGCATGCATACGCTATCGGTCGGATAGCGTTCTGCACATGCGCAGTGATGACTCACTATTTTATATCGTGCGCAATGACATAGCGTACGCTAAACTAAAACTGTCTACTGCTGCAATACTTCAGCTGTCAGGCATCTACAGTGCTTAAGACACCACAGAAGTGTAATTGCACAACAACAAGCGGCGCATCAACGATAAATTTGACTTGAAAGTAGTGACAACATAGGCTGTTTCGTGTAGCTAAAACACTAGCCAATATGTAGAAAGTATATGCACAAGTATACATACCTATAGATATTTGCCTACCTAATTTAAAACTATAAGAGTTGCAGTGCATATGATGCTTGTTCTAGACACTGGTATTTTTGACAAAAATAGTCTTAGAATTAGATATACTGCTTTTTCAATTCATCCAGCCATTAAATGAAGTCGTACACATATCATTATAATGTGGACTTGCAGGTTGAACATATTCTGACCTGAGCAGCGCCAAGCAGAATGAATAGACCGAATGCCCACTGTGCTGACCAAATACACAGGATGAAACAGAAAATATGGAAAGGGACCCCAAAGTATTAGAAATACTTCTTGACAGCTGTAGAATTAGGGCTTGTTGGTTGATTGTCACTATTAAAATTACACTAAAGCCAATAAGACTGTTCTGTATGGTGTGGTTGAAATCAAATTCATTTGACGAGCAACATTGCAATAACCAGCAAACATGGCAAGAGCAAGCAGACATGTGCGAAATAGTGTGCTTTTTTAATAATAGAGCATCAATACAATGAACTACCTACCAGTTAGCTATGTGTTCTATGCTGTATTGACTTGAAAAAAAAGAGAAAAATAATGTAACTGGACATAGACTCGCAACTCCTACAATGCCTACTTGCATGAATGGGGATAGCTTGCCAAGAATATAAAAAAATTGGAGAGAAAAAAGCAGGCTTACTAGAAAACACTTCAGAACTGTAGTAACTGCAGCACAGTGAATACTGGCCTTAATGTATCATTTCAAGAAGTTTGAGCTCATAAAATGTGTATTTTCCAGTGGCAGTTATTCTTGGAACAAGAGAGAAATAATCGTGAATATGAATGTTAAACAATGGTAAGCACACTGTGTGCTTACACCTATGACATATTTGGCCCATTACACTTTGAATTCTTATATGCGCAGAAGCAGCACAAGAGTGTAGTGTAAACACTAAAAATTCGGAAATAAAATCCTACAGCATAGGAAACAGTTTCAAAACAAGAAAACCAAAATGAAAAGTGATAAATAGTGTGTACTAAGCAAAACTAAAATGTAACTTGCAGCCAAGCGATAGATGCAAGAAAAAATACTTAACATCAGGACATGTTAGGTCTACTTTTATATAGAACACAATAAGGTGTGCATAACAGCTATGAACACAAATAAACAGCAAGTTGCATAAATATTTGGCCTATTTAGTAAGCTGTGTTGATGAATGTCGATTAACTTATCCACGAATGATACCAAGATGCTACTTTTTGGAACACGTACACTACATACATACCTGACCCGACCATCCAGATTACACGTTGCACTACGGCAGGCATAGCCAAGGGGTCTGGTGGCTCCTCCGTTATGTAGGCACTGTTAAGGGTCACAGCCTCGCCACTATAAAATAAGTTCTGTGTTAACTTATAGCAGTGGCACACAGCTTTATAAAGCTGTCAAATTGTCAAGACTTGCATGGAGCATTTAAATATAGTCACAAAAACAATGTTTGCATTATTGCAGGGTGGCAACAGAGCACAAAGTAGAAGTCACTGATGAATGTCTTGATAATGGGGACCCTTTGATCACAGTAAAATTATTGACACGCAGCAGCACATAGCAAAGAAATGTTTGTTTACAAAACAATTCATTTTTTTCATGACTCAGTTTAACTTTCCCCTGTCATGTTTAGTTAGGTATAAGGTATGTCAAAACATCTTGTCTTAAAAAGTAAGTAGGACTAGTAGCAAGCTGTGATTGCTTAATTTTTTTTCTCTAAAACTGCCGTAAGCCGAAAACTTCGTAAGCAGATATTATTTACAACGTCGAGGCGAGGAAACATGGCAAGGAAACAAGTTTCCTTGCCATGTAAGCAAGGAAACGTCATTGCAATAAGAATCGGTGAAGAGGAAAATGAGTCGTTATTATGCAACTTCAGCAGAAAAGCGTGAGCTCACGCGCCGCACGCACATGATGAACACGATTATTTTCGAACGTTATATTTCTATCGGAAGAAAACGCTTATCAAGATTTTCAATTTCGCATCGAAGCAATAAACTTGCGTAACTAAGTGCTGACAACCAGCGTTCAGCAAGCATCAGCACAGGTATCACTGTTGTCGCGGGACTTCTATTTCATACGCTCGCGCACGCTATGCACACACGAGAAGCTCACACAACACGCGCGTAGTTAGCCAGCATGATTACTTACCTTTTGAATGGTACGACGCGGTCGCGAACACTCTCCAAGTTGCCGGTGCTGCGTCGACGATGTTACTCCCCGCATACATGCCGCTGCGTAGTGGACGAGCTGAGGCGCGCTAAGACACATTATTTCTTTGCGACGTCCACCCAACTTTCCAGAACAAGAACAAAGAGGCCGCACTCCACGGCATAAAATGATAATGATAATATATGTTTTCTGGCACAAGGGCCAGCTATGGCCAAAGAGCGCCAAGACGTGGTGTACTGAGTGAGCAATGGTATGATCAATGACAGTGGGTAGGTGTAGGGTGGCTGTAAAGGGGCCTAAAATTCTGCGCACTAAAGGTGCGTAAAATACAAAATTAATAAGATCATGACAATGATGTGATAGGGCGCAATGAATATGGTATAAAAAAAGCTGTGAGCGATACAAGGCACTACTGCCTCACAGAGACCCTTAGAAGCAAGAGCCTGGAGGAGAGTGCATTTCAAAATGCTGTCGCAGCAGCGTCCTCTGAAAGAGGACCCTGCTACGAATCTCTCGGGCGAAGAACTTGCAAAATGTCGATGTCGTTTAAAAAGGCTAAAACTGAGTCGTGCTGAAATACCGGGTCATTAGCTAAAAACATCGCTGGGTGAAGGGGTATGTTCTCTCTATAGGCTTGAACAAAGTGTTTCTTTCTTTCAGGTTCTATTAGAGGACACTGCACTAGGATGTGAAGTACAGTAAGTACCTCCCCACATCTAGTACAGGTCGGGGGTTCGCCTCCAGACAACAAGTAATTGTGCGTGCCGTAAGTGTGTCCTATTCTGAGCCTACAGAATAGGACATCATTTCTTCTAGATTTCGTGGTGGATGGCCAGTTCCCTAAACGGGGCTTAATTAAATGAAGCTTGTTATGAGTCTGGCCGTCCCACAAACGTTGCCAGTGGACTCGGAGTCTCTTGCGTAGATATGGCTTCATATCGAGAACAGGGACGAGCATAGATGTGTTGCCAGCTTTTGCCTTGATGGATGTGGCAAGCTGGTCTGCCAGTACATTTCCCTCGATGTCTCGGTGTCCTGGCACCCAGCACACCACAACATGCTGGCCAGACGCATAAATACTACATATGAATGAATAAAGCGATACTATTACAGCATTTTTGTGCCTCTTAAGAGATTTTAAGGCTTTTACTACGCTCAGTGAGTCTGTGTAGATGATTGCTTTTGGTATTTTCGATTGTTTGATGTATTTAAGAGCCGACAGTATTGCATAAGCCTCTGCTGTGAAAATGCTCGTTAGGGGGTGCAGGGCGTCGGCATCTGAAAATGATGGGCCAACCGCTGCATAAGAGACGCCAGCATGAGACTTTGATGCATCGGTGTAAAATTCCGGACAGGAGTATTTATGCTGCAGTTCGAGGAAATGCATTCTAATGTGTGCAACTGGGGCGTGCTTCGAAACATGTAAAAAGGACAAATCACAGTCGACAATCTGCCACTGCCACGGTGAGACCTGTATAGTGGGTGTCATTAGACGATGTTCAAAGAGTGGGACATCCATTTCCTCAGCCAGACTTCTCACACGCAACGAGAAGGGCTCTCTTACTGCAGGTCGGTTATGAAAGAGGTGGGAGCTGGACAAATCATTTACGGTGGAATATGAGGGATGTTCACTGTTTGCATTCACTCTAAGAAAATACATGAAAGCTGTGTAGGTCCTCTGGAAGTGGAGGGACCACTCATTGGATTCCACGTAAAGGCTTTCTACAGGGCTTGTCCTAAAGGCACCTGTAGACAAGCGAATACCTAGATGGTGGATGGGGTCCAGCATCTTCAACGCGGTTGGGGTGGCTGACTGGTAAATTATGGCCCCGTAGTCTAGGCGTGTTCGTATGAGGCTTTTATACAAATTTAACAGACACTTTCTGTCACTACCCCATGTAGTGCGTGACAACACTTTTAAAATATTCATTGTTTTCATGCACTTGTTTTTTAGATGTTTTAAGTGTGGTATGAATGTTAGCTTAGTGTCAAGAATTATGCCTAAGAATTTATGTTCCGTTTTTACAGGTAGACGCTGTCCTTGCAGGTCAATGTCGGGGTCGGGGTACAGTCCTCTCTTTCTAGAAAAAAGGACGCAGGCGCTCTTTTGTGGATTTAGGCAGAACCCATTCTCGTCTGCCCATTTAGCCACCTTGTTCAGACCAAGTTGAACCTGCCGCTCACAGATTGCAAGGTTGCACGATTTAAATCCAATCTGTATATCATCGACGTACGTTGAATAAAACATGTTGCGTGGGATGCATAGACGCAAGGAATTCATTTTTATAATGAAGAGAGTGCAACTGAGCACCCCACCCTGTGGTACTCCGGTTTCCTGCACGAAAGGCCGTGATAATGCATTGCCAACTCGAACACGGAATGTGCGATTCAGCAGATAACTTTCAATCACATTTAACATATTACCACGTATACCAAAGTGGGAGAGGTCTCTCAGTATTCCGAACCGCCATGTGGTGTCGTATGCTTTTTCCATATCGAGGAAAACAGAAAGGAAGAATTGTTTGTGAACAAAAGCTTCACGTATCTGTGCCTCAATACGTATCAAATGGTCAATGGTGGATCGACCCTCGCGAAAACCGCACTGGTATGGGTCAAGCAGCTTGTTTGATTCTAGGAAATGTATCAGACGACGGTTTATCATTTTCTCGAAGGCTTTGCAGAGGCAGCTTGTTAGAGCTATGGGCCGGTAACTCGATACGGACGATGGATCCTTGCCCTGCTTCAGGATAGGGATCACTATGGCCTCTTTCCAGGCAGAGGGGATCTCGCCGGAAATCCATATAGAGTTATACAGACAGAGAAGGGTTTTCTTCGTTTCAGAGGGCAGGTTCTTCAACATTTCATATAATATGCGGTCAGGGCCTGGGGCAGATTGGTTGCAACAGGCGAGTGATGCCTGAAGCTCTGCTAAAGAGAAAGGCAAGTTATAAGGCTCGTTCCCGGTGCTCTTTCGATCTAGTTTTTGTTTTTCTATTGCTGCTTTGTGTTTTGTAAATTCTGGGGAATAGTGCAATGAACTGGACACATGTTCAAAGTGTGCACCCAGGTGGTTTGCTTGGTCTTCCAAGCTGTCGCCTTGTGTGTTTACCAAAGGGAGTGAATATGTTTGTCGTCCTCTCACCTTGTTAACCCTGTTCCAGACTTTGGCCTCATCTGTATACGAGTGTATACCTGATAAAAACTTCTGCCAGCTCTCTCTTCTGGCCTGTCGGCGCGTTCTCCTGCCTTCGGACTTTACCTTCTTAAAATTGATAAGATTCTCCGCAGTAGGAGAATCGCGTAGCAACCCCCACGCTTTGTTCTGTTTTCTACGAACGTTCCTACATTCGTCGTTCCACCATGGGACACGGCGTTTGCATGCCGCACCACTTATTTCGGATATGCATTTAGAAGCGGCATCAATTATCAAGGAAGTAAAATATTCCACAGCAGCATCAGTTCCTAACGAAGACATGTTGGCCCAGGAGATGCTACCAGTAAGATTTCGAAATTTCTCCCAATCGGCTGTGTCAATCTTCCATCGAGGGGCTTGTGGTGACGGCTCAGTTTTGGTTGTTCGCAGTAGTATTGGGAAGTGATCGCTCCCGTACGGATTTTTGGTAACTTCCCATTTAAGTTCAGATAATAGAGACGGGGAAGCTATGCTAATATCAATAGAAGAAAAGGTTCTGTTTGCGAGACAGTAAAATGTAGGTTCCTTCTTGTTCAGGAGACACGCGCCAGAGGAGAAAAGAAATTGTTCAACAAGACGACCTCGCGCATCGATACGAGAGTCGCCCCACAGACTACTGTGCGCATTGAAATCGCCAAGAACAAGATAGGGTTCTGGCAATTCATCTATAAGGGACTGAAATTCATGTTTATGTAAGTGGTAATGGGGGGGTATGTAAAGTGAGCAGATGGTGATGAGCTTGTTTAGAAGAACAAGTCGAACTGCCACTGCTTCAAGGGGCGTTTGTAGCTGCAAACGTTGACATGCGATGCTTTTGTGAATTACAATGGCAACACCGCCTGATGATGCGAGAGCATCATCGCGATCTTTACGAAACGTAACATACTGTCGGAGAAAATTTGTATGTTTCGATTTTAAGTGCGTTTCCTGTACACACAGCACTTTTGGATTGTGTTGGTAAATAAGTTCTTGGACATCGTCGAGGTTCCTAAGAAGGCCTCTGACGTTCCATTGAATGATTTGTGTATCCATAATTAAAGTAAATTGGTGCTGTGTGTACTAAAAATGGTAATGTTGCTTTAGATTACAGAGCCCTTTCCAGGCCCTGTAACGCGGGATTTGTCCTTTCTGAAGCGGTCGAGGGAACCTCGCCGCTCCTTAGGCGCTTGGTGCGCCGTCGGGATAGGTGTGGTGTCCATTGCTTCTTGTGAAGCGCCGGACACGCGCTCTTGCGAGCGAGAAGTTTCGCGGGAAAGTCTCCCCGCGAAGGACGAGGCATTCGCGCCCACCAGCCCTGAGGTCGATGGGGCTGCCTTTGGGCCTGAGCTGCGCCGGCTGTTGCTAGCGCCAGCAGGGGCCGGTGAGGGTGAGGCAGCCTTGACTGCACCCACCGTGGGAGCTGCTGGCGAGCCTGCGGGTTCGCTATGCGAAGCGCAGGCTGCCACTGAGGACTGTTGTTGTGCCGGCCACCCTAGGGTAACCGGGCCTGTTTGCTGGTTGGGTGCAGTAGGCTTAGCGCCTTCCACCCTGGGGGCAGGAGCCACAAGCGACAGCTCGCTGCGTGCGGGCTGTGCAGGTGGCATTAGCCGCTGCGACGCTGCCCCTTTACGCGCCGCATCAGCATAAGTAGTCGTGTGGAATGGTGAGCACCTTTTACGTGCTTCCTTGAAGGAGATGTTCTCACGAACTTTGAGAGTGATAATTTCTTTTTCTTTTTTCCAATTCGGACAAGACCGGGAGTAAGCTGGATGCTCACCATCACAGTTTACACAGTGAGGTGCTGCTTCACAGTTGTCTGAGGAATGACCTTGCGTTCCACATTTCGCACATGTTAGTCTACCACGGCAGCTCTGCGAGCCGTGGCCAAATCTTTGACATTGGAAGCATCTTCTGGGATTGGGGATGTATGGCCTGACAGCTAACTTTGTGTATCCGGTTTCTATGGTTTCTGGCAGATCGCAAGTGGCAAAAGTCAGGATCAGGTGTTTAGTGGGAATTTCCTTATTTTCTCTTCTGATATTGATGCGCTGTACGTTTGTTACGTTTTGTTCTTTCCAGCCTTCCAATAGTTCGGTTTCGGACAAGTCGATTAGATCTGCATCAGACACTACTCCACGTGCTGTGTTCATAGACCGATGAGGTGAGACGGTAACAGGTATGTCTCCAAATGCCACAAGGTTGTTCAATTTATTGTGCTGCGCTTTGTCACGGATCTCAAGCAGGAGGTCCCCGCTCGCCATTTTGGTGACCTTGTAACCTGGGCCAAGGGCGTCAGTCAAGCCTTTCGCAACAAGAAAAGGGGATACGGTTCGAGCTGGTTTTTCAGTTATCTCACTGTGCACAACTTGGTAGCGGGGAAAAATTTCTTTCGGTCTGAATAGGTTTAATATTTCATCGGTGCGCCCCCTCTTGTGAGGGTGACGATCAAGTAGACGGGGAAATGCAGGTGTTCCCATATTAGTTCGGTTTATTTCGGCGGCAATGGCGGCCACCCACCACGGAGCCCAACTAGGGGACGCTGCAGCACTTAAGGTGTAAGTGTAAGGCTGCAGACGCCAGCCGTGCATTGCTGCTATAACCCAATATAAGATACCCAAGAGAGGGCACATACACAAGGTTAACCCGAGCCGCCTATGAAAACGTGGAAGTAACAGAAGAGAATAGGAGACAGGACAGTAAAGAAAGGAGATACGAAAGAAAAAGGGCAGAGAGGGGGATAGGAAAAGGCGACCACCGATTTCCCCCGGGTGGGTCAGTCCGGGGGTGCCGTCTACGTGAAGCAGAGGCCAAAGGAGTGTGTTGCCTCTGCCGAGGGGCCATAAAGGTCCAAACACCCGGCTTCGGCTCAACTCCCAGGATCCCCTTTTCCCCGGACACGGCTAAGCCGCGCACGGTTAGACGCGGGAGGGTCCGACCCTCATGTGCTCGGGTACGTGGTGTCGCAACACACCAAACGCCTGCTGACGCAGACGCCCCTGCGGGGTCGGCATAAAATCGTTGGGCCACATTTGCCTGGCGCGCCACGCAAACGGCGAGTTTGCAGCATGACACAAGGTATCTTCAGGCACTTCTGTCCACGCTAACTGCGACCTACTTCATAACAGCAAACACAAAAACACACGATTAAGCAAACGCGACGCTCGTAGCACGCCGCACATACGACCGCCATCACAGAACACGGAGGAAAAACAATAGCGCCACCTGCATACTTGTGAGAATGTTGTAGCCTCTGTGATGACAAAAATATTAACCAGTACACTCGCATAGTAAAATTTTGCCGGGTTACACACAACTACGTATAGATGTTTCCAGACAAAATAACCGTAGAACAATGTATATTTTACACTATAGTTTAGCATAGAAAGAAATTTTAAAACGTATTTTACCTTTCAATTGCTTCCGCCGTCTGCAGCAAGCATAAGCATAGCCTTCGAGATCAGCTTCGGTTATCCTTATCAAGCCGTCGCTGTGGCCTGATTTGAACGGTTTGGGCTGTCTTGAAGCTGTCTCGAAGCCAATCCATGACGTTTAGCGATGCTGCCTACTTTTCCTACGCCGTCACTTAGTTTTAGATAACTTTCTGATGTCGTCAACATGAATTGTAGCCTCAGGAATTGTTGACACGATATCGGAGGTACAGATGTGCAGTGTTCGATGTTTCCGTGCGCGTTGTGACTGTTTCAGGCGGAAAGGATCAAATCCATGAGGGTTGATAGCTCGTGTGGCGCAGGTTACACCCGTACGTCCGCATTTCCTTTCGTGTCGGTGTGTTGAATGTGCGCGGGTTTTGCTCCTGTCGTCCGTACCTTCTGTGTTTATCGTGTGGCTCGCGAAGATTCCTCCTAAAAAAGCATGTCTGCAGCGTGCATGTGTCCCGTGTGGTGTGTGAAACAAATGTGCGCTGGTGTACGATGTGTTTGCAGCCCTATTGGTGGCCTATAGTCTTTTGCTCTAGTGCCGTTTCTATGATGTAAACTATACGTGAACTCAAAAACATGCACTGTTTTTATATGGACAAGTAGATATGATCTGTGTGTATCAACTGTGCAGTGTGCATGTGTTCGTCATTTTTATGCAGCTTGTATCATGGGGCTTGGGCCTATTCATGATGGCCCTTGCTTAATCTTTCCACTTTTATGGGTATGTGACGTGCAAGCAGTCGCAAAGTCTTGTGCATTTGGTGTGGAAGAAGGGAATACTTTTATGCGTAATTTTGTCTACTATAGGTAAACCGTTGCAACAATTGGCATTTTTTCCCTTGTGAATGCTTCTGCCATTTGATATAATTTGTAGTAGATCTTATCAGTGGAGAAGCATAATAAACATAATTTAACATGGTGTTCCTTAGAAGATATTAATTACTGCATAACCACTATACATCTCCATACCTCACTGTATGATAAAGATGAATGTTCAGTTGGAAGTGAAAATATCTTATAGTTGCATGAACGTATACATGCGAAATGCTACAGCAGCCTGGCATCACATTAATGTCAATATTGGTGACATCCGGCAACGTTCTGGGAATGTGCCGTTTTGTAACGTTGCTACATTGATACCATTTACACGTTAAATGGATGTTTACACGCAACGTTGACACAACGTGGGTGTCAGGACGTTGGTGTGACATTTATTTATGACATCACTTGAACGTACACCTGGCAACGTACATTCAACGTTGAGGTTGGCTGTTTAACGTTGCCTGACATTTGTTACAATCAGGCAACGTTTACGCTACGTTCTGTGTTACTTGGGAGTATGAAAGATCAGGCCGATTTCCTGGGCGAGCATTTTGAAAGCATTTCTAGAACATCCAACTATGAGCCAATTTTCTTAAAGTTCAAGGAACACGCAGAGCGGGAGCGCCTCAAGGTGCGCAACAGAAGTACCTTACAACCGTCTGTTTAGTCTCGCAGAACTCAAGGCCTCTCTCAGTTCTTGCAGCAACTCAGCACCAAGTGGTGACCGCATATTATATGAAATGATCAAGAACATGCACTCAGAAACATTAAATACACTTCTGTCTCTTTACAATACTATGTGGATATCTGGACATATTCCATCCTCATGGAAAGAAGCCATTATCATCCCAATTTATAAACAAGGCAAGGACCCTGCATTAGCCAGCAGCTATAGGCCAATAGCACTAACAAGCTATATGTGCAAGTTATATGAAAAAATGGTGAACCGGCGTCTAATCTATTATTTGGAAAGCAACTGTCTACTTGACCCCTTCCAATGTGGTTTCAGGGAAGGTAGGTCAACAATAGACCACCTCGTTCGCATTGAGGGAAACATTAGAGACGCTTGCATACACAAACAATTCTTTCTATCTGTATTTCTCGAACTATGACACAACATGGCGATTCGGAATCCTCCGAGACCTATCTGCGATGGGTGTACACGGCAACATGTTAAACATGATAAAAAGCTACTTGTCTAACCGCACGTTCCGAGTTAGAGTGGGCAATGCCCTGTCAAGAAGTTTCACTCAAGAGACTGGTGTGCCACAAGGGGGCGTGCTTAGTTGCACCCTCTTCATTGTGAAAATGAATTCCCTTCACAAAGCCATACCATCCTCTATGTTTTACTCAGTATATGTCGATGATGTGCAGATAGGATTTAAGTCTTGTAGCCTTGCAATATGCGAGCGTCAGGTTCAGCTCGGACTGAACAAAGTTTCAAAATGGGCAAATGAAAATGGTTTTAAGCTAAACCCCCTCAAAAGCTCCTGTGTACTTTTCTCTAGAAAGAGAGGCTTAATACAAGATCCTGATATTATGCTCCACGGACAACACATACCAATCAACACCTAACATAAATTCTTAGGCGTTATACTCGACTCGAAACTGACATTCATTCCTCACATCAAGTATATCAAAACTAAGTGCCTGAAAACAATGAACATCCTGAAAATACTGTCACACACAACATGGGGTAGCGACAGGAAATGCCTCACGAACCTCTACAGGAGCCTTGTACGATCGCGGTTAGACTACGGCGCAGTAGTGTATCACTCTGCTACCCGCAGTGCTCTCAAGATGCTGGACCCTGTGCATCATCTTGGTATCCGCCTCGCCACCGGTGCTTTCAGGACAAGCCCTATTCAAAGTCTCTATGTCGAATCGAACGAATGGTCCCTTGACCTACAACGATCATATTCTACTTTTAACTACTTTCTGAAAGTACATACCGATAAAGACCATCCTTGTTATCCTACCATCAACGATATGACCTGTGCAAAACTTTTTCATAACAAGCCTGCAGCGAGAGAGCCATTCTCGCTCCGTGTGAGGAGGCTGAGCGAAGATATGGACGTTCCGCTTTTTGAAAATCGCTTAATGGCTCCTGCTAAGCCGTTTGCGCCGTGGTTGTGGCACATCATCGACTGCGACACGTCATTTGTGGAGGTAACGAAGCACGCTCCAGAGGCCCACATTCGTATGCATTTCCTAGAGTTACAATTTAAGTACTCGTGCCCAGAATACTACACAGATGCATCTAAATCGCATGCCGGCGTGTCTTATGCAGCCGTCGGCCCATCCTATTCGGAGTCAGATGTTCTTCACCATCATACAAGCATCTTTACAGCAGAGGCGTATGCACTATGGTGCGCTGCGAAACACATCAAGCAGTTAAAACTACATAAGGCGGTCATATATACAGACTCGTTAAGCGTTGTTAAAACATTGATGTCACACTGGAAACATAGAAATCCACTAATTGCAGATCTTTTCTCTCTCCTATGTGCTATTTATGCCTCTGGCCAACATGTAACGGTATGCTGGGTGCCTGGACACAGAGGTATCGAAGGTAACGTGCTAGAAGACGAATGACCACTTCCTTAGATACAAAATCTTGCAACACATCCATAGCTGTTCCATTTATAGACCTAAAGTCATATTTGCGGAACAAACTGAGAACCTACTGGCAGCATAATTGGGACGCTGAAATCCTTAATAAGCTCCACATGGTTAAGCCACATTTAGGGTATTGGCCATCACTGACCAACTCAAGACGAAGTGATGTCCTATTCTGTCGTCTGAGAATAGGGCACACTTATGGTACACATAGCTTTTTGTTGACTGGAGGTAAACATCCATTGTGTGGTAGATGTGGGGAAATACTCAGTGGTCAGCATATCCTCCTGGAATGCCGTGAAACACAAGCCGAGAGGAAAAGACACTTCCCCTTAGAGTACAAGCAGTGTATACCACTTCACCTAGCACTGTTTCTAGGCAAAGAACCTCTATTTGACATGAAGTCCGTTTTATCCTTCCTAATTGATGTTCTTACGCTCAATGTATTCTGCCCAAGAAATTCGTAGCACGGCCTCCTGCGAGAGGCCGCTATAGCGATGTCAACCCTTGTTTATAGCACATGCCTCCGGCCCCTTGTACTCAAGGTACCTGGTGAGGCTGTTGTGCTACTCGTTGTCAAGGATCACCTTTTCATTTTTAAATACATGTTATCACAACCCGGTTCAAATTTTCATACTCATAGCATACGCCACTTCAATCACTAGCATTAGTTTATTACCTACATGTTTTACGCCATTTACAGCGACAGTTTTTAGGCCCCTTTACAGCCATGTCACATCTACCATGAGAAATTCATTGTCCGCGTCATAACACCTCATCGATTGCATTACCACTTGTCGTGGCGCTCTTTGGCCATATCTGGCCCTTGCGCCATAAAACACCACACATCATCATCAGGCTTCCAACGTGCAATTTCATATTAGCCTTGAACTCAGCCTTGTCTCATTCACGAGAAAATGGCTGAGATTTTTTATCACATGTCAGGCGCTCCGCAGTCCTTGCCCTCACAAGGACTGCTGCTGAGGCTGCGTGACCTTGTAAATGTCATAAGCTATGCCCATAATCGTCAAATATAATCATTACTCAATTATTTTAGGCCCTATACACCAGTGTTTCTTATCCTTCTTTTTTACTGCTTACTAACCTGAGTCGATTATCAACCTTGTGTTTGGCGCTCTTTGGCCACAGTTGCCCTTGCGCCATAAAAATCTACCACTAACTAACTAACTAAGTAACTCAACTTGAAGTTTAAGATATTGACGTATTTTGTACGTTTGTTTATCTTGTACCACTTTGCCATGTTTAGCCTATTTTTGTTTGAGGTGGCAACAATGTTGTAATTTGTTTACACTCATCATGCTCTAGCGTTCTCACGTGCTTTCCCAGCATTGTGCATATGTTATTGTGCACGTTTCTTAGCACGTTGCCTCCGTCTTGTACCTGTAGCTGTACCTTCTGACAACCGCACCTCATAACGAACTCGGACCACGTAATGTGTGTGATCGACCATGTTCGCCCTGGTAAAATTCGTGGACGACCACTACGACTCGAGGTTTCACGTGGTCCATGCCAGCAATGTTGACGGTTTCAAGTCAGAAAATGCGGATGATTTCGAGAAGAAGAAAATCTCCGACGTCTTCTGGAATTATCCCAATGAGAATGGGGAAGACACGGGCAACTACGATGCTTAAATTTTGATGATGGCCGGTAAGGTATTCATTTCCTTTGTTGCATCGAAATGGTTGGCTTGCCAAGATTGCGACAGCTGCAGTGCTTATAAGCTTCACGGGTTTACTACTAATAGGTGCTGGTGATCTGTCCACAACCTTGAGCTGGATTGCTAGAACACATTACGTGCGCAGTAAATCGTAATGCAAAACTACTAAACACAGTTTCACTAATTAGCTTTATTAAGCGGTGTTATTAAATGCATTGGTGTTCGTTAATTTTGTGTTTTAATACAAAAACAGCATTTGTTATAAAAGTAAGCGTACAACAGTGCATTTTCCCCGTAAGTTTGACGGTGCTTATCTCAAGAGTTGTGAATACTGATATCAGAAGTAGTTCAATGTGGACTAGCCATGGTTGGAGGCAACAACTACAAGTCTTACGAACTTTTTACAAAATTTGCCAATTGCAATATGTGCTAAAGCAATTACAGGTTGATTGTTAACATTTTGTTTTGTCGGTTATGCACTTGCGCAAGTAGTGATTGCCTAGCTGTTCGAGTAATCTACTTCAATGATAGAATTGTGCACTCTGCTAGACGCGGTTTTTAAAAAATTTGCATAACTTAACTTTTGAATCCAGTATAACAGAAAGCATCATGGGAAAATGTAACTGATTGGTCAGCTGCCTTTTCATTAGCGGAAAAGTGCGACGAGTTGCAGGCCAAGATGGCAACAAAAAGAATTCATGTGACGAGCCTCAAGCTCATCAAGCCAGTTGATGACTCTGATGAACGAAGGAAAATAAAAGGGAAAAGCTGGTATGTATTCACACTGTAATTACATGAAGCTGACATGAGGTCAACAGGGGAGTTTTTGGTTGATCTATCTGAATTAATTTGTACTCTGTGTTGTTTCAACTGTATAGGCATCTCAGAAGCGGAAGCAAAATAAGAATGGCAAAAATGCCCAGTATAATGGAATACTGAATAAGCATTTGGAAGATGCACACAGAAATGTAAAAATGTAAAAACCAAATCTGACCATCAAAAGCCAGTAAGCAGTGATTCTTGATTTAATAAATGAAAGTGTTGGTTTGCAAGGCAGGAAGTGTAACATATGTTCAATGTTGTTGTTTAATTTCCAGGGCAAG
The DNA here is from genome assembly GCF_013339745.2 of Dermacentor silvarum. Taxonomy (NCBI): domain Eukaryota; kingdom Metazoa; phylum Arthropoda; class Arachnida; order Ixodida; family Ixodidae; genus Dermacentor; species Dermacentor silvarum. Next base: position 402,858,275 of record NC_051154.1, read on the forward strand.
AAACGACGGATTTTAGAGTCAAGCTCTTCAGATGATGACTCGTTGTGCCTGACATCCGAACTGAAGCGCGAGAGAGCAGAAAAGAACGCCTACAACGAAAAAGCCTTGAAGCTTGAGAAAGAAAATGATTTTCTAATGCAACAGATGGCCTCGCTGCAGCGCTGCCTAGAAGCGAAAATATTTAATTGTGAGTAGTTACTAGCCACACAATAATTGGAAGTCGACAGTGCAACAACTGCGAGGTCCGTACTGACATCCAGATTATTTAGCCTACGAATTCTCTTTCCAAAGGAGTTTTAATGTAAAGATCTATCGCCTGACGGTTGTTGTACCTGAAATGTGCTTTACATCATAGCTGTGATTTCAGCATTAACAGTAATTTTAGAACACAAAAAAATTTCGCACACAGAAGTAGAGAAGAGCCCTGGGCTCTGCTCTACTTCTATGTGCGAAATCTTTTTTCGTTAACCACTGCGGTAATCATCGTAGTTGTTTGGTATTTATATTCATACTAAACAGCAAATTTCCTGCTTGGATAGTTCATATGTCTGAATTGCCTCATTTTTAGTGGAATGCTGCAGCAAGGATGAAGTTGCTATAGAGAGCATGGTGCAGGGAGGCAGAATGGATATGTTGCTTAGCGACGATGAAGGAAAGTTTCCATCCTACTTCAGTGCATATTGTAAAAAGCAGGACATCCAAGGCGTGTTCGAGCAAAAAGTGACAAAATAAGGCATGCCGAGGAAATACTGTCGAAGTTGTCAAGATGTAGCTTAAGTAAAACTATTTCAGTTTTCATAGTTAATAAGTTTAGTAATGAATGCACAGATGCAGAAAATAGCTTTTTCCACTCGCACTGCTCTTGCCATAGAAAAGCATGACTTTATTTGCAGTACTTCATGCACGTGCAAAGCCTCAGCTATTGTGCTGTGGTATAATGCAACATAATTGCTCATTTAAACAGACTTTGCGCTAATGTTTTCATAACACCAATACCACTTCTGACAAGGCTTTGCGTCTTGTAGAGAAAATTGCAAAAATAAATAGAAGATAAATGGGTACTCAAACTGTAGTTACAAGATAAGTACTTCTAGAATACGTGCAAATGCCTACTGGTGACACTGCTGACACTTAAATTGTGACTTTCCAGCATCCTTACTTGTGGTGCAGCTAAGAGCACCACTGTGCTCTTATAAATATGTTGCTTATTACAACCTATTTCTTTACCTGTGAAAGATTTGCACTGTTTTAACTGCACATAAGGTCTTTATTTGTTCTGTGTAGTTATGCATTCTGGGAACACATCGCGAGTGCTTAACCAAAATACAGTACTGTGCTGACCAGATTTTATTATCTCAATCTAGTCATGAATCTATTTCAAAACGCCAAGTCTATTAAAATAAAAATACAATTGTGCAATTACTTGAAAACTGCACTTTTCAGATGCTTCACTGTCCACTGCACTTCAACCTTTGCTACTTTTGGCATCGGTCATGGACAGCAAGTCTGCTCCTTGTAAGCGCCAATAATCCTAAACATTCCCATTTTGGTTTGATTCTCACTGAAGTTAGCACACTGCCACATCATATTCAAGTAAATTTGTGTCCTGCCACACTATGGTTAAATGGACGTTAATGAGAAAAATATATGTTGGGCTGCATTAATTAAATATTATTATATGATACCAAACGAGCCACTGGTAATGTGATACTGTGAGAAGGGGCATTGTCAACAATAAATGATGGAAAAGCAGAAAACTGGTGGCACCGCAAGAGCTGTCACACTAGTTTGCTGTGACATCATGGATTTAGCCAACTTGATTGCTTATCACCGAAAAGAAGGGGCCAGGTTACATCAGAGTGTGAAAAAACTGAAGGCTCAGCCTAGCATTGTTTTTAGAAATTTGGCTGAGTCAGAGTGGCCATAGTAAAAGAAAGTACTTTCAAATTTATGATGTCACATATTGGAGCTGAGATTTTCACACAAAGATGAAAAAAAGCTTTGTCGTTCATTTTCTCGTATAATAGCCCCTTTACACTCAATGAATATATATTAGTGAAATTTTACCAGAATCACCTCCTTTAGAGTCCTCTTAAGCGGCTGGTAAACTACCCTAAAGTATTTCAGGCACCGAACTTCCTGCTGCTGCTGCTGCTGCTGCTGCTGCTGCTGCTGCTGCTGCTGCTGCTGCTGCTGCAAGCCAGCTGCAAGTGCCACCCTGTGTTGAGACCAGTAAAAAGTCTGCTCCTTGTAAGTACTAACCGATTATAACGATTTTTGTGGTGTTCAGTGAAATGAAGGCTCTGATATCATTAGGTTGATATGTCATGCTATTGGATGTGATATCTGTGATATCATGAGAATGTCTCTACAGTCTACTGCTCAGTTACTTGTGACACTTAGGCTGCAGAACTATAAAAGCAATTTATTGAGGAATTAAGATTATAAAACGATCGAAAGAAGCTAGGCAAGTGCATGGCTCAAATCTGTTTCAGCGGACTGAAAAGGAGTGGGAAGATCTGGCTTGTTGATGTAGCGCAGCATGTACATTAAAATTTCATGTTGCTCTGCCCCGTGACAAAATTAAAAAATAAAGCAAGAACTGCTATGTTCACATACATATCAAACTACAGGGAAAATATGGCATAAAATTTAATAAAATCTTGCAAAAGTGCGACAAAAACACATTCTCAGAATAAAATGAGTGCTTATGCCTTCCCTGAAGTTTGACTATGAATGATCCAGTCGAACCTTTCAAAATGAAAATGGATTACATGCGTGCAAGCATAATTGCACTCACTGGCCAAAATGCACATATTATATCAGGTGTTGGGATACTGAAGCTTAGTTCTTATGGCCATTGTGGCACAGGTATGATGATTGTGTAGTCATGGATTTATGTTGGCCTAATGCTAAGAGTAGGAAGGCCACTTGTCTGAAAACCCAGAATTATAATGTGCCATTTTAGATTCAAAATATGTAGATTTGTGACCTATTGAAAGGCAGCAGACACAACATGTCATAGTAGAATGATTGAAGCCGCAGAATATGTTTGTATGCAAAGCAAATAATAATATTGTCGCGATACACAAAGCTCAGGGGCTTTATTATAGAAGCACCGCGCCGCACTCGGGAGAAGATACCAGAGAGGCGCCAACAACAAGAATGTCTTCTCCTTCTCTTGATGCCTTCCGGAATCTCGAGCAGCCCGGTCGTCGTGTTTGTCGGCGCCAGGGCGCACTTGTGCACGAATACCAACTAGGCATTACGCTCCCTCCAGAGCGAGCATCATCCCGATGCTGATCAAATCGTGGAGGATAGACGCGTAGTGGATAGCTTGGCGGTGTTCACTTCACTCGGAATAATATGGCTTCATGCGCACTACGTGCACTACCTCAGGCACCTGTTGACGGCGTTTCGAGCAGCATGAACCGTCACCAACAACCTCGTAGGTCACGTCGCTAATATGGCGTAGAAGTTTCTCCGTGAGCCCTTGGCGTCGGACGGGAGACCAAATCCAGACTCTTTTCCCGGGCGTATAAGCGGCAAATTGGTGGCGTAGATTGTAGCGTCGTGCGTCGCGTTCTTGCTGACTAGTTATCCTGACGCGGGCGAGCTGTCGTGCTTCCTCGGCGCGTTCAGTGAAATCTGTGAGATGTGCATCTGAACCATTGCAGTCATGAGGCAGCATAGCGTCAAGCATGGTAGTGACTTCTCGACCATGGACCAGAGCGAGCGGCGTCATTTTCGTTGTTTCTTGGCGTGCCGTATTGTATGCGAATGTGACGTATGGTAAGATCGTGTCCCAGTTCTTGTGCTCCACATCGACATACATGCAAAGCATGTCTGCGATAGTCTTGTTGACGCGCTCAGTAAGCCCATTTGTTTGTGGACGATAGGCCGTCCTCTTCCTATGGGCTGTGCCACTCAGCGTGAGCACAATGCGCAGAAGCTCAGCTGTGAATGCGGCTCCTTTGTCGGTTATGATGATCGCTGGAGCACCGTGTCTGAGGACAATGTTCTCGATAAAGAATCGTGCTGCATCAGCTGCCGTGCCGCTCGGAATTGCCTTGGTTTCCGCATATCGGGTTAGATAGTCCGTCGCGACTATGACCCATTTGTTGCCGCTGTCAGATAGTGGAAAGGAGCCCAGGAGGTGTATGCCAATTTGAGCAAACGGCGTTTCCGGTACTGGAACGGGGTGCAATAGCCCATCGGGTTTAGTCGGTGGTGCTTTGTGTCGCTGACACTCGAGGCATGTCCTCACGTAGTGCTTCACCTCTCCTGCGAGCCTAGGCCAGTAGTAGCTTTGTTTGATTCGTGCTAGTGTTCGCGTGTAACCAATGTGGCCCGAGGTGGCTTCGTCGTGGCAGGCTTGCAAGATTTCTCGACGGAGAACTTCAGGAACTACTAACAGATGGCTCTTCCCTGTTGGAGAGAAGTTCTTCCTATAGAGAACGCCATCGCGTAAACAGAATCAAGGTAGACTCCGTGAAAATAATCTCGAAACCTTCGTATCTCGCCCTACTAAGAACTCGATCAAGGTGTTGAGCTCTCGCTCGGCTTGCTGTTGCGGAGAGATGGCGGCCGCATCAACAATCCCTTAAAAGCCTGCGCATTCCTCCGCATCTGCGCTCAGTGATTCAGCAGGTGATCTGGAGAGGCAGTCGGCATCGAGGTGCTGTCTTCACGATTTGTACACCACTGTCATATCGTACTCTTGAAGCCGTAAGCTCCAGTGTGCCAAACGTCCGTACGGGTCTTTCATATTGGTCAGCCAGCAAAGCGAATGATGGTCGCTTACTACTTGAAAGGCGCGACCGTATAAATACGGGTGAAACTTCGCGACTGATCATCCGAAGGCCAGACATTCCTTCTCCCTTGTTGAGTAGTTGGACACGTCACGTGACAATGTTCGACTTGCATAAGCAACTACTCTCTCGGCACCGTCCTGCCACTGAACAAGGACAGCTCCAAGGCCCACGTTGCTGGCACCGGTGTGGATCGCTGTTGACGCATCCTCGTCAAAGTGAGCGAGTACTGGCGGAGTTTGTAGACGCTGCCGTAACTCGTTGAACGCCGCTTCTTGCTGCTCTCCCCCTACAAACGCGAGGTCGTCTCTTGGGAGGCGGGTGAGTGGAGAGGCGAGATGCGCAAAATTGGCAATAAATCGTCGGTAATAAGCGCAGAGACCCATAAAGCGTCTGACCGCCTTCTTATTCGTAAACCGAGGGAACGTTGCGACTGCTGCAGTTTTATCGGGGTCAGGCTTAACTCCTTGACTAACTACATGACGTAGAAACTGAAGCTCTTCAAACCGGAAGTGACATTTTTCAGGTTTCAATGTTAGTCCGCGGACCGTATGGCTTGAAGAACTAACAGCAGCCACTTTAGATGTTCTTCGAAAGTGGCGGAAAAAACAATCACATTGTCGAGGTACACCAGGCATGTCCTCCACTTCAGACCGGATAAGACAGTATCCATGAGGCTTTGAAACGTGGATGGGGCCGAGCATAAGCCGAAAGGCAGAACCTTGAATTACCCGCCGTGGTTGCTCAGTGGCTATGGTGTTGGGCTGCTGAGCACGAGGTCGCGGGATCAAATCCCGGCCACGGCGGCCGCATTTCGATGGGGGCGAAATGCGAAAACACCCGTGTACTTATTTTAAGGTGCACGTTTAAGAACCCCAGGTGGTCCAAATTTCCGGAGTCCCCCACTACGGCGTGCCTCATAATCAGAACTGGTTTTGGCACGTAAAACCCTATAATTTAAAAAGAACCTTGAATTCATAAAGCCCATCAGGCGTCACGAATGCAGTCTTCTCTCGATCACGCTCATCGACCTTCATTTGCCAGTATCCACTCTTAAGGTCCATAGAGGAGACCATAGCCTGTCTAAAGAGTCGTCAATCCGCGGCAGCTGATACACATATTTCTTTGTAACATGATTCAGCTTGCGATAATCAATGCACAACCGCAAGCTACCATCTTTCTTTTTGACAAGCAACACAGGTGATGCCCATGGTAATTTTAACTGGGATGCATAGCGCTAAAACGACACAAGGACGATGAAGATCACGGGACGAGCGCTAAACACGGTTAGCGCTCGTCCCGTGTTCTTCCTCGTCCTTGTGTCGTTTTGGTGCTATGTATGCCAGTGTCACAAAAGAGCGCGTAATCCAAGCGCGCGCCGCGTGTCACGCAAGCCAGCGAAAGAACACGCCGGCCCCGCGGCAACTTCAACAGAGGGGGAGAGCACATACACCTCAAACATCAACGCGAACGGCGCCGCAATGTCTAGAAGAGCCTCGACGAAGCGACGTTAAGCAGAGAGAGAGAGCCCACGCGCGCGCCGAGACACCTTCTCACCCGGTGTGTCGGGAGAGATAACTACAGCGTGCGCGTGCGCCAACAGCATGAGTCATCACCCCCCCCCCCTTCGACAAAGCTCCGACAGGAGCGGTCAAAGGTACGAGAAAACACGAGTAGCTTCCCAAGCAGTGGCCATGCTACGAGATCACGACTCCGATAGGAAGGTTCGAGAACGCCTGTGGAAGCTATATAACCGCCGTGCGAGAATCAGAGTGTGGAGTTTGGGAGTTTAGTCCGCACCGGTGGAGTGAAGTAACGTGAAGACCGAGCGTCTGCGGAAGAAGGGGATTCCCCGGCAAGCTAGTTGACGAGTTCATCGAGCGTCAGCATTTCCGGAAGAAGTTCTTTCTTTGAGATTTGCCTCGAGTTACGCCAGATCGTCTGACTCCAAGACCAACCAGCACGGGTGAATACGATTGGACACTTAGTGTTCCTTTTTATTTTGTACTTTACGTGTTGGACTCTTAGTGCTTGTCGTGAATTATTTTCTTGTGTTTCTTAATACCCATCTGATCCCCGCAGGGGCGTCTGCGTCAGCAGGCGTTTGGTGTGTTGCGACACCACGTACCCGAGCACACGAGGGTTGGACCCTCCCGCGTGTAGCCGTGCGCGGCTTAGCCGTGTCTGGGGAAAGGGGGATCCTGGGGGCTGAGCCGATGCTGGGTGTTCGGACCTTTATGGCCCCCCGGCGGAGGCAACACACCTCTTCGGCCTCTGCTTCACATAGATGGCACCCCCGGACTGACCCACCCGGGGGAAATCGGCAGTCGCCTTTTCCTGTCTTCCTCTCCAATCTTCGTCTTTTTCTCCCGCTTTTCATCTTTCCTGTCTTCTCATCTTTTCTATTCACTTCCACTTTTCCTGGCGGCAAGGGTTAACCTGGTGTGGCTGTCCTACCTTGGGTATACCATATTGGGTTATAGTAACGGCATACTGCTGGCGCTGTGCAGACTTGTTTATATGTTCTGCCACGTCCCCTTGTTGGGCTCCGTGGTGGGTGGCAGACGCCGTTGCCGAATAAATCACTTATTTCCATGGGATCCTCAAACCCCTTTTCTACCGATCGTGCCTCGAAAAGGGTACGCACCGACGCAACCTCGCTATTCTGGCCCAAAAACAAAGAAACTTTCCCCAAATTCCACGTCCTTCACTGTGAGCAGTCATCTACGAAAGCTAGAGCAATTTCCCCATTTCTTGTGGCCAAGTGCCTAAAAGAGACCATTGGAGCTGGTTATAAGGTAACAAAGATGTCAAGTGGAGATTTGCTCCTCGAACTCAAAGACAAGGAACAACACAACAAACTCGCACACCTCGTAGCTTTTGGTAACATACCTGTTTCTGTGAGCGCACATCGAACTATGAACACAGTGAAAGGCGTGGTATCAGATGAAGACTTAATGACATTGAATGAAGAAGAACTCCTGGATGGATGGAAGGACCAAGGCGTAATCCACGTGCAGCGCATCAAAATCAGGCGGAATGACATCGAAATCCCAACGAAGCACTTAATACTCACTTTCAACTCAACTACTTTGCCTGAGACTCTCGAAACCGGCTATGTAAAACTTCATGTTCGACCTTATATCCCCAACCCACGACGATGCTTCAAATGTCAGAGATTTGGTCACGCATCCCAGAGCTGCAGAGGGCAGCTTATTTGCGCAAAGTGCGGCACAACCGCTCACTCTGCTGACGACTGCAATAATGACGAGCTACATTGTGCGAACTGCGACGGCAGTCACCCTGCATACTCCAGAGCTTGTCCAGCCTGGAAGAAAGAAAAGGAAATAATTACAGTAAAAGTTAAGGAGAATATAACATTCCGTGAAGCTCGACAACGGATCTCATCGTTATTGTCACTGAAAACATCCTTCGCCGAAGTGGTGCAACGGGGGGCGGCACCACAACGGCTTCTGGCGGTAGCCCGGACCACGCCTAGCGTGCCGAGGCTAACGCCACCCGCCCCTAAGGTGGGAGCAGCCAACGCTGCCCTGCCATCTCTCAAAGTGTCCACACCAGTGGCCTCTACAAGCTCCGGCAGCAGCCAGGCCACTGCAGAGGCCACAGGGGTCCTGTCGACCTCGGGTACGGTGGGGACGAAGACTTCGTCGCTCGAGACGAAGTCTACGCGACGCACACATCGCTCTTTGGAGCGGGTGTCCAGTGCCTCGCAAGAGGCTATGGACACCAGTCCAAGCCAAACGGCGCAGGTAGCGTCGAAGGAGCGGCGAGGTTCTCTTGACCGCTCCAGAAAAGACAAAACACCAATTACAGGGCCTGACAAAGGCCTTGTAAAGTAAAGTCACTCTCCTCCCTTTTCAGACACACAGCGCCTTTTATTTTCATCCAACATGAACACAATAATGCAGTGGAATGTTAGAGGACTAATACACAACCTAGACGACATCCAAGAACTTATCAATAAATTTAATCCAAAGGTGCTGTGTGTTCAAGAAACACACCTAAACTCCAGAAACACCAACTTCCTACGTCAGAATATTGTTTTCCGAAGAGATCGCGAGGATTCTGCCACATCATCTGGTGGTGTGGCCATCATACTCGACAGAAGTGTAGCCTGTCAGCCACTTCCACTCAATACGGCACTTGAGGCGGTAGCCGTTCGTGCTGTACTTCTGGGTAAACTCGTCACCATTTGCTCGCTCTACATACCCCCACATTATCCTTTACACAAGCATGAATTTCAGTCATTTATAGATGAATTACCAGAACCTTACCTCGTTCTTGGCGATTTGAATGCACACAGCAGCTTGTGGGGCGACACGCGTATCGATGCGCGAGGACGCCTAATCGAACAATTTCTTTTCTCCTCTGGTGCGTGTCTCCTGAATAAAAAGGAACCCACCTACTACAATCTCGCAAACAAAACTTTTTCTTCCATTGATCTCAGTATAGCTTCCCCGTCTATATTTCCTGAACTCAAATGGGAAGTGATAAAAAATCCTTACGGGAGTGACCACTTCCCCATACTGCTGACATCGCCACTACAAAACGAACCTCCACCACAAGCTCCCCGGTGGAACTTGGATACGGCAGATTGGGAGAAATTCAAGAGACTTACAAGTGGTATCTCGTGGCCTGACATATCTTTGCTGGGAATTGATGCTGCCGTTGAGTATCTTGCATCTTTCATAATCAATGCTGCTTCTGAATGTATACCAGAAATGAGTGGTGCGACCTGCAAACGCCGTGTCCCATGGTGGAACGAGGAATGTCGGAACGCTCGTAGGAAACAAAACAAAGCGTGGGGGTTGCTACGCGATTCCCCAACTGCGGAGAATCTTGTCAACTTTAAGAAAATAAAATCGGAGGGCAGGAGAATGCGCCGACAGGCCAGGAGAGAGAGTTGGCAGAAGTTTTTATCAGGTATCAACTCATATACAGAAGAGAGCAGAGTCTGGAAAAAAGTTAACAAGATAAAAGGGCTACAAACTTTTTCAATCCCGTTGGTAGACACACAGGGCCACAGTCTGGAAGACCAAGCTGACTGTCTGGGAGCACATTTTGAACATGTGGCCAGCTCATCCCATTATTCACAAACATTTAAAAGGCACAAGGCTACAATAGAAAAACAGAAACTAGAAAGAAAAGGTACCGGAAACGAGGCATACAACCAGCCATTCTGCATTGCTGAGCTGTATGCATCACTTAGTTGCTGCAACAAGTCTGCGCCAGGCTCTGACCGCATAGCTTATCAAATGCTGAAGCACCTTCCTCATGAAACAAAGAAAACTCTCCTCTCCCTATACAATGCTATATGGACCTCCGGCAAGATCCCCTCTGCCTGGAAAGAGGCCATTGTCATTCCTATACTGAAGGAGGGCAAGGACCCATCGTCTGCTTCGAGTTACCGCCCTATAGCACTAACAAGCTGCCTGTGCAAACTATTCGAAAAAATGATTAACCGCCGACTGATACATTTTCTTGAATCAAACAAATTGCTTGACCCGTACCAATGCGGGTTTCGAGAAGGTCGATCCACCGCCGACCATTTGATACGTATTGAGACGCAAATTCGTGAAGCTTTCGTCCATAAACAGTTCTTTCTCTCTGTATTCCTTGATATAGAAAAAGCCTACGATACCACGTGGCGGTTTGGAATACTTAGAGACCTCTCGCACGTTGGTATACGTGGTAACATGTTAAATGTCATAGAAAGTTATTTATCCAATCGCACTTTCCGTGTTCGTGTGGGAAATGCTGTATCAAGACCTTTTGTGCAGGAAACTGGAGTGCCACAGGGTGGGGTGCTCAGTTGCACTCTCTTTATCGTAAAAATGAGTTCTTTGCGTTTGTATATCCCAAGAAACATGTTTTATTCTGCATACGTCGATGATGTGCAGATAGGTTTCGCCTCGTGCAACCTCGCAGTCTGTGAGCGGCAGATTCAGCTTGGTCTGAACAAGGTGTCTAAGTGGGCAGACGAGAATGGATTTAGCCTTAACCCACAAAAGACTACCTGCGTCCTGTTCTCCAGAAAGAGGGGTCTGCACCCCGATCCTGACATTGAGTTGCAGGGAGAACGCGTGCACGTAAAAACAGAACATAAATTTTTAGGTATGATTCTAGATACGAAGCTTACATTTGTGGCACACATACGGTATCTAAGAAACAAGTGTATGAAAACAATGAATATTCTAAAAGTGTTGTCACGCACCGCTTGGGGTAGTGATACACAGTGTCTTTTAAATTTGTACAAGAGCCTCATACTTACAAGATTAGATTACGGCGCCATAGTGTACCATTCCGCTACGCCAAGCGCCCTAAGGATGCTGGATCCCGTACACCATCTAGGCATCCGCCTAGCCACTGGTGCCTTCAGGACAAGTCCTGTGGCAAGCCTGTATGTAGAGGCGGACATGTGGTCGCTTGATATGCAACGTTCATCCTTAAGCCTCACCTATTTCCTGAAAGTAAATTCAAACCCGGAACATCCGTCCTTCTCAACCGTAAATAATATGACCAGTTCCACACTCTTTAATAACCGGCCGACCGCAAGAGAACCCTTTTCACTACGTGTAAGAAAAATTAGTGAAGAAATGGACATCCCACTACTTGAAAATACTCTGATGGCCCCAGCAAAGCCAATGCCACCGTGGCAGTGGCAACTCATAGAGTGTGATACTTCGTTTGTAGAGGTCACAAAAGATGCTCCAGAGGCACATATCCGGATGCATTTTCTGGAAATCCAGTTCAAGTACTCGTCCTGCACTCAGTTTTACACCGACGCTTCCAAGTCACATGCAGGGGTATCTTATGCAGTAGTCGGCCCATCGTTCTCCGAGTCCGATGTACTGCACCCGGAAACAAGCATTTTTACGGCTGAGGCCTATGCACTTTTATCGGCTGTGAAGAGTATAGGCGAATCAAAACTCAAAAGATCAATAATATTTACAGACTCCCTAAGCGTCGTAAAAGCCGTCATGACTCTACATAGACACAAAAACCCTGTACTTATTGAACTGTATTCTGCTCTGTGCAAGGCATACCTGTCTAACCAGCATATTATTATATGCTGGGTGCCTGGCCATAGAGGCATCGAGGGCAATGTTCTGGCTGATCAAATGGCCACATCAACTACATCGCGAGCCCTTAACCCTACCGCTTCTATCGCTGCCACAGATCTCAAGCCCTACTTGAGAAAGAAACTTCGAAGACACTGGCAGCGCTTGTGGGATGCCGAAACCAACAATAAGCTCCACTTAGTTAAGCCACAGATTGGCCCGTGGCATCCTGTTACGAAAATACGAAGAACTAATGTCCTATTCTCTCGTCTGAGAATAGGACATACATATGGCACCCACAATTTTCTATTAACTGGAAATGACCCGCCAACCTGTGGTAGATGTGGAGAGAGGCTTACTGTGCTACACGTGCTCGTGGAGTGCAGGGAAGCCGAAAGAGAGAGAAAAAGACACTTCCCTTTAGCGTACCAGTACCGTCTCCCTCTCCACCCTGCTATGTTCCTTGGCGACGAACCTCTGTTTAGCACTAAAGCTGTTCTGGCATTTCTGAGCGATGTTGTACTGCATGTTATTTGCCCAATAGTTTCTTAGCGCGTCCTCTCTTCAGAGAGATGTCGCCGCGACAGTAGTTTTGCATAGCACGCGCCTCCAGGCCCTTACGTTTTCAAAGGGTCTGTCAAGGCAGTAGTGCTTTTTAAAAACATTTGTCTGTGATATATTTTCGCCTATCGTCATTATCTTGCAATTTGTTCTTTCGTGATCATAGTGCACCTCATTAGCCATTGCCATAATTTTATTACATATACATTTTACGCATTTTACAGCGATTGTTTTTAGGCCCTTTTACAGCCACGACACATCTACCTTTCGCAATTCATTGCTCCATTGTCAACTCATGAACATTGGCCTGGCGCTCTTTGGCCATATCTGGCCCTTGCGCCATTAAACACCATACATCATCAATACCCATCTGAATTGCATTGTGTTGTGTCTAGCCTAATTGTGCACGTGTGTGTGTAACTGCCTTGAATGAAGAATATATTTTGTTGTGTTTCGACAACTCTGGGCTCTGACTCGGTCTTTGGACAGCAACCAGCGTTCGCTGGCGCACCAGAGGGCCCACTCCTAATTGTCCTTTGTTTCGTGGGATTATTTTCGGAAGCTGATAAGTCGGCTTTGGAATTTCGTCCGGTGTCTGCGCCTCGTTCACGGGGTCTGTGACACCCAGTTAAAATTACAATGACCTACCAACACGCCGAAACTTCTTCCCTGCTAAAGATGTCCATGGGCTGTTAGGCGGCTGAATGACATCATCCTGTAGCATCTTTTCAACCTGCTGCTGTATTGCCTCGCGTTCTTTCTGAGCTACACGATACGGGTTCTGTCGGATGGGTCTTGCTGTTTCCTCCGTGATGATGCGATGATTTGCCAGCGGCGTTTGACCAACTCGAGACATAGACGAGAAGCAGTCCTTAAACTGCTCAAGCAGTTCCATAAGCCGGTGTCGATCTGCAGGTGTTAAGCTCGGTCCAATGTCGACGGCGGGTGTACATGGCGTTGTAGGAGCCTTGGCGTCTCCTGGCATAGCAAAACAGTGTTCAGTGTGGTAGATTTCATCGAGATACGCGACAGCGGTGCCTTTACTGATATACCGACGTTCTTTTGTGAAATTTGTCAATAGAACCTCTGTACGCCCGTCGACTAAGGAGATGAAGCCACGGACGATGGCGACTTCTTGGCGGAAGCCCCCGCAGGGGCGTCTGCGTCAGCAGGCGTTTGGTGTGTTGCGACACCACGGACCCGAGCACATGGGGGTTGGCCCCTCCCGCGTGTAGGCGTGCGCGGCTTAGCCGTGTCCGGGAAAAAGAGGATCCTGGGGGTTGAGCCGATGCCGGGTGTTCGGACCTTTATGGCCCCTCGGCGGAGGCAACACGCCTCTTTGGCCTCCGCTTCACGTAGACGGCACCCCCGGACTGACCCACCCGGGGGAAATCGGTGGTCGCCTTTTCCTGTCCCCCTCTACGATCTTTCTCTGCTCTATTTTTCTGTCTTCACTGTCCTGTCATCTCTTCTCTTCTGTTACTTCCTCAATTTCCATAGGCGGCTTGGGTTAACCTTGTGTAGGTGCCCTCCCTTGGGTTTATATATAAGGTTATAGCGGCAATGTACGGCTGGCGCCTGCAGCCTTACACGTTAAGTGCTGCAGCGTCCCCTTGTTGGACTCCGTGGTGGGTGGCTGCCATTGCTGCCGAAATACACCAAACTGCTATGGGAACACCCGCTTTTCCCCGACTTCTTGATCGTCTCCCTCAGAAGAGGGGACGCAGCGATGATATTCTGAACTTGTTCACCAGACCAAAAGACATTTTCCCCCGATTCCAAGTAGTACATAGTCAAAGAACCGAAAAACTAGCAAGAACCATATCCCCATTTGTAGTTGCAAAAAGCTTGACCAACACGCTAGGCCCTGGCTACAAGGTCACCAAAATGCCAAGCGGGACCTTCTTCTTGAACTACGTGACAAAGAACAATACAATAGACTCGGCAAACTTGTTACTTTTGGTGATGTCCCAGTTACCGTTTCACCGCATCGGTCCATGAACACAGTACGGGGGGTAGTATCAGAAGCAGACCTCATCGACCTATCTGAAACTGAACTGTTGGAAGGATGGAAGGAGCAAAACGTCACGAATGTGCAGCGCATTGTTATGAGACGGGACAACAAAGAAATCCCCACGAAACATCTGATACTTACGTTTGAATTGAGTGAATTGCCACAAACCATTGAAACAGGCTACACAAAGATAGCTGTAAGACCTTACATACCGAACCCTAGGCGTTGCTACCAATGTCAAAGATTCGGCCATGGCTCGCAGAGCTGCCGTGGTCGACTCACCTGTGCTAAGTGTGGAGTACAAGGTCATCCCTCAGACAATTGCGAGGCCACACCTCACTGCGTTAATTGCGATGGTGAGCATCCAGCGTACTTCCGGTCTTGTCCAAGTTGGAAAAAAGAGAAGGAAATTATAACACTGAAAGTCCGTGAAAACATATCGTTCAGGGAAGCACGCAAAAGGTGCTCACCATTCCACACGACTACTTATGCTGATGTGGCGCGTCAAGGGGCAGCGTCGCAGCGGCTAATGCCACCTGCACAGCCCGCACGCAGCGAGCTGTCGCTTGTGGCTCCTGCCCCCAGGGTGGAAGGCGCTAAGCCTACTCCACCCAACCAGCAAACAGGCCCGGTTACCCTAGGGTTGCCGGCACAACAACAGTCCTCGGTGGCAGCCTGCGCTTCGCGTAGCGAACCCGCAGGCCCGCCAGGAGCTCCCACGGTGGGTGCAGTCAAGGCTGCCTCACCCTCACCGGCCCCTGCTGGCGCTAGCAACAGCCGGCGCAGCTCAGGCCCAAAGGCAGCCCCATCGACCTCAGGGCTGGTGGGCGCGAATGCCTCGTCCTTCGCGGGGAGACTTTCCCGCGAAACTTCTCGCTCGCAAGAGCGCGTGTCCGGCGCTTCACAAGAAGCAATGGACACCACACCCATCCCGACGGCGCACCAAGCGCCTAAGGAGCGGCGAGGTTCCCTCGACCGCTTCAGAAAGGACAAATCCCGCGTTACAGGGCCTGGAAAGGGCTCTGTAATCTAAAGCAACATTTCCTTTTTTAGTACACACAGCACCAATTTACTTTCATTATGGATACACAAATCATACAATGGAACGTCAGAGGCCTTCTTAGCAACCTCGACGATGTCCAAGAACTTCTTTACCAACACAATCCAAAAGTGCTGTGTGTACAGGAAACACACTTAAAATCGAAACATACAAATTTTCTCCGACAGTATGTTACGTTTCGTAAAGATCGCGATGATGCTCTCGCATCATCAGGCGGTGTTGCCATAGTAATTCAGAAAAGCGTAGCATGTCAACGTTTGCAGCTACAAACGCCCCTTGAAGCAGTGGCAGTTCGACTTGTTCTTCTAAACAAGCTCATCACCATCTGCTCACTTTACATACCCCCCTCCCCATTACCACTTACATAAACATGAATTTCAGTCCCTTATAGATGAATTGCCAGAACCCTATCTTGTTCTTGGCGATGTCAATGCACACAGTAGTCTGTGGGGCGACTCTCGTATCGATGTGCGAGGTCGTCTTGTTGAACAATTTCTTTTCTCTTCTGGCGCGTGTCTCCTGAACAAGAAGGAACCTACATTTTACTGTCTCGCAAACAGAACCTTTTCTTCTATTGATCTTAGCATAGCTTCCCCGTCTCTATTATCTGAACTTAAATGGGAAGTTACCAAAAATCCGTACGGGAGCGATCACTTCCCAATACTACTGCGAACAATCAAAACTGAGCCGTCACCACAAGCCCCTCGATGGAAGATTGACACAGCCGATTGGGAGAAATTTCGAAATCTTACTAGTAGCATCTCCTGGGCCAACATGTCTTCGTTAGGAACTGATGCTGCTGTGGAATATTTTACTTCCTTCATAATTGATGCCGCTTCTAAATGCATATCCGAAATAAGTGGTGCGGCATGCAAACGCCGTGTCCCATGGTGGAACGACGAATGTAGGAACGTTCGTAGAAAACAGAACAAAGCGTGGTGGTTGCTACGCGATTCTCCTACTGCGGAGAATCTTATCAATTTTAAGAAGGTAAAGTCCGAAGGCAGCAGAACGCGCCGACAGGCCAGAAGAGAGAGCTGGCAGAAGTTTTTATCAGGTATACACTCGTATACAGATGAGGCCAGAGTCTGGAACAGGGTTGACAAGGTGAGAGGACGACAAACATATTCACTCCCTTTGGTAAACACACAGGGCGACAGCTTGGAAGACCAAGCAAACCACCTGGGTGCACACTTTGAACATGTGTCCAGTTCATTGCACTATTCCCCAGAATTTACAAAACACAAAGCAGCAATAGAAAAACAAAAACTAGACCGAAAGAGCACCGGGAACGAGCCTTATAACTTGCCTTTCTCTTTAGCAGAGCTTCAGGCATCACTCGCCTGTTGCAACCAATCTGCCCCAGGCCCTGACCGCATATTATATGAAATGTTGAAGAACCTGCCCTCTGAAACGAAGAAAACCCTTCTCTGTCTGTATAACTCTATATGGATTTCCGGCGAGATCCCCTCTGCCTGGAAAGAGGCCATAGTGATCCCTATCCTGAAGCAGGGGAAGGATCCATCGTCTGTATCGAGTTATCGGCCGATAACGCTAACAAGCTGTCTCTGCAAAGTCTTCGAAAAAATGATAAACCGTCGCCTATTACAGTTCCTTGAATCAAACAAACTGCTTGACCCATACCAGTGCGGCTTTCGCGAGGGTCGGTCCACCACTGACCATTTGATACGTATCGAGGCGCAGATACGCGAAGCTTTTGTTCACAAACAGTTCTTTCTGTCTGTATTCCTAGACATGGAAAAGGCCTATGACACCACATGGCGGTTTGGAATACTGAGAGACCTCTCCCACTTTGGTATACGTGGTAATATGTTAAATATGATTGAAAGTTATCTGCTGAATCGCACATTCCGTGTTCGAGTTGGCAATGTTCTATCACGACCTTTTGTGCAGGAAACTGGTGTACCCCAGGGAGGCGTGCTCAGCTGCACACTCTTTATCGTTAAAATGAACACGCTTCGTGCTTCGTTACCACCCGCTATTTTTTATTCCATCTATGTGGACGATATACAAATAGGATTCAAGTCCTGTAACCTCGCAGTGTGCGAGAGACAGGTACAGCAGGGGTTGAACAAAGTGTCAAAGTGGGCAGACGAAAACGGGTTCAAAATAAACCCCCACAAAAGTTCTTGTGTTCTTTTCACCAGGAAGAAAGGTCTCGTTGCAGATCCCACTATCGAAATGTATGGACAACAAATACCTATAAACAAAGATCACAAATTTTTAGGCATCATACTTGACTGTAAGCTTACTTTCATCAACCACATAAAACATCTCAAGGCGAAATGCCTAAGAACAATGAACTTACTGAAAATGTTATCTCACACATCCTGGGGCACCGACAGGAAGTGCTTAATGAATCTTCACAAGAGCCTCATTCGGTCACGATTGGAGTATGGTGCCGTAGTATATCACTCTGCCGCCCCAAGCGCGCTAAAAATGCTAGATCCTGTCCACCATCTAGGTATCCGCCTGGCCACTGGCGCATTCAGAACAAGCCCCGTCGAAAGTTTATACGTGGAATCGAATGAGTGGTCACTCCACCTCCAGAGAACATACATCAGCTTCACCTATTTTCTCAAAGTGCACTCCGATCGGGAACATCCTTGTTTTACAACCCTTAATGATTTGAAGTGTTCAACGCTTTTCTATAATCGACCCTCTATGAGGCGGCCTTTCTCACTGCATGTAAGAGAACTTAGCGAAGAGATGGATGACCCACTTCTAGAACATCGCCTAATGCCTCCAGCTAAGCTGTCACCGCCCTGGGAGTGGCAGGTGATAGAATGTGATCTATCCTTCGTAGAGGTCACAAAGCATGCTCCCGACCTCGAAATTGCAATGCATTTCCGCGAACTTCAATCGAAGTACTCGTGCTCGGAATTCTATACCGACGCATCCAAGTCCCATGCTGGCGTATCTTACGCCGCGGTTGGCCCCTCTTTTTCAAAATCCGACGTATTAAACCCCCTAACAAGCATTTTCACCGCAGAAGCCTATGCAGTACTGTCTGCGGTGAAGCATATAGAGAAATTGAAACTACAAAAGGCAATAATATTCACAGACTTGTTGAGTCTTGTAAAAGCGCTAACATCTTTACAAAAGCATAAGAATCCTGTTGTTATCGAGCTTTGCTCACTCTTGTGTAACATTTACCAATCTCGTAGACATGTAATAATATGCTGGGTGCCTGGCCATAGAGGCATCGAGGGCAATGTGCTAGCAGACCAGTTGGCCACATCAACTACATCGCAAGCTATTAATCCTGCCGCTGCTATTTCCTCCACAGATCTGAAGCCTTTCTTGCGAAGGAAACTGCGAGGCCACTGGCAGCGTCTGTGGGACGCTGAAACAACTAATAAGCTCCACTTGATTAAGCCACAGTTAGGTTTCTGGCCCTGTACAACTAAAACACGACGAACTGATGTCCTATTCTGTCGTCTCAGAATAGGACACACATATGGTACTCACAATTTTCTATTGAATGGAAATGATCCTCCAACATGTGGTAGATGTGGCGACAGGCTCACCGTCCTCCACGTCCTCTTGGAGTGTCGGGAAGCCGAAAGAGAAAGAAAGAAACATTTTCCTCTCGCATATCGCTATTGTGTCCCTCTGCATCCCGCTATGTTTCTCGGTAAAGAACCACTTTTTAGCACCAACGCAGTCCTTGCTTTCTTGAAAGATGTTGTGTTACATGTTATTAGCTCAATAAGTTCGTAGTGCATCCTCTCTCTAGAGGATGTTGCTGCGATAGTTTTTTAACTGCACATGCCTCCAGGCCCTTGTGTTTCAAGGGCGCTGTTTAGGCACTTGTGCTTCTGGCCAATTCTTGTATCTTAAATTTTTTGTAACTCGTATCATTCTTTCGCAATGCATTGTTCATGTCCATAGTACTCATAATCACTCATTGCCATAATCTTATTACTTATAGATTTTACGCACTTTACAGCGACTGATTTTAGGCCCCTTTACAGCCATGCCACATCTAATGTTCATATAATTCCCTATTCATCTACCACTAACAAGCCATTACCATCGTCTTGATACGAACTAATACTGTCATGGCGCTCTTTGGCCATACCTGGCCCTTGCGCCACTAAACTCCAGCAATCATCATTCTTGTCGGAAGAGAAGGGGGTTGCATGTTCAGCGACCGCTTCTTCGGTGAGCTGTGTGCCACAACTGACGGAAACAAGGCTCCAAGACAGTGGCGGTATAAAGACGTCCTCGTGGATAATACGTAAGGTGCGGCGTTGTCGCTCTGTTCCATTGGTCGTGTCGTTAGCAGGGTAAAACGTTAATACGCCGTCGCGTATGTTGACAACGGCGCCATACTCCCTTAAGAAGTCCATGCCTAAAATGAGTGATTTGCAGCACTCCGACAGAATCACTAATGTGGCGACAAAAGCTGCGCTCCCGATCGTGAGCCTTGCAGTACACTTGCCTGTAGGAGTCATAATCTGGCCGCCAGCATTGCGAATATAAGGGCCCGTCAATTTTGTCCTGACTTTCTTGATAATTGAAAAGTCCGCGCCAATGTGTACTAAGGCCGTCACTTCGTGCCCGGCAATCGTAACAGCGAGGTCGGCAGTCACAGTTTTGTCGGCGTCGTGTACGTTTTGATCAGCGTCTTCCTTTCTCGGCAACAAGGGGGGATTTTCAGCAATTTGAGGACTTGCAACCTTCCCCCTTGAGCTCGCTGCTTTCAGTTTCCCCGCCGTGGGCTGGGAGAACAACCTCTCACGACGTCAGCAAAAGTACGGCTGTTCGGCGAGGTGAAACGTGCTGGATACGGTGAGGCCTACCGGAAATTAAAGAGCTCACTTGCCGGCCAGTGCGGCTGTCATTGAAGGGCACACGGTTTTCATCAGCCAGGCGACGTGTAGTGGCATATGGGCCACCCTGGTAGCCAGCTGGGCGATGAGGGCAGAAACGATAGATGTGTCCTGGTTCTCCGCAATTGTAGCACAATGGTCGCCGATGTTCAGTGCGCCATATATCGGTCCTACGTAGCTGGGGCCGTCTGACAGGTTCCCGTTGGGCCCAGGCTGTGACAGAAGGCCGTTGACGGTGTTGTGGCACCGGCAGGGAAGACATACAAAAAATTCTCTTCACTGTGTGACTACTTCAATACTTGCCATGATAAGGAAAACATAATTACAGGCTTAACTGAGATACCACTGGCTGATTCACTATATTGCTATATTGTATATAGTCTAAAGGTGTTTATTTGGCAGAGCTTGGAGCAGCGCAACATCAACGGTCAGCGCAGTAACAGCTTCTAAGCACGAGAGCCGTTGCCGATCAAGAGCGCTCGATCCACTAGCGTTTTGATCCAGTAGCGCTGAACCCAGTAGCGTCTCTCTTCTTCGCTACAATCACCCCCAGGAGCGATACGGCAGCCGTCCGGTGACCTAAAACGTCACGATGAGCGGGTCGTGGTAAGGCTTTAGACGGTCGACATGGACATTGTCTCGTCCACGTCGGCGCATGTCTGAAGATGGCTCTATTGGTTCTATTACATAGTTCACAGGAGATGGGCGTTCGATGACATCATAAGGGCCTTCATACTTCGGAACAAGTTTTGATGAGAGGCCAGGGGCAGTGAAAGGGACTGAGAGCCCCAGGAGCGCTCCCGGATCGAAGGTGACCGTGAAAGTGTCGTCATCGCGAGTGCTCCTCTGGCGCTCTTGATCTTCGGTAGTATAGGCCCGAGCGAGGTCACGGCACTCTTCTGCATGTCCGACCGTGGCAGAAAATAGCATGAACTCGGATACATCCGGCCGGTACGGCAGAATTGTGTCGATGGTGTGCGAAGGGTACCGTCCATACAGTAAGAAATAGGGTGAAAACCCAGTGGGGGTCTGCGTAGCGGTGTTATACGCGTAGGTGACGAAGGGTAGGATGGCGTCCCACTTCGTGTGGTCGGAGGCGACATACATTGAAAGCATATCACCGAGCGTAGGGTTGAAGTGTTCCGTGAGGCCATTCGTTTGAAAGTGGTACGCCGTAGTTGTGCAATGAACAACGTGGACTCTTTGAGAATGGCTTCAACTACTTCCGACAGGAAGACGCGTCCGCGATCGCTGAGCAGTTCTTGAGGTGGACCATGCCGTAGAATGAATCGGCGAAGCAGGGATGTGGCAACGTCGCGCGCTGTAGCTGCCGGAAGGCCGGCCGTTTCGGCGTATCGTGTGAGGTGATCGACTGCAACAATGGTCCAGCGGTTACCAGCTGATGTCAAAGGAAGTCGTCCATACAGATCGATTCCAACGCTGCCGAACGGCCGGTCAGGGCAGGGTAGAGGCTGCAGACCAGCTGGCGAGAGCTGCGGTGAAGATTTCCGGCGCTGGAAGTTGGGGCATGAGCGAACGAACTTCTGAACGCAGATGTACATTCCTCGCCAGTAGTAGCGTTGTCGGAGGCGCTGGTAGGTTTTGAAAAGTCCCGAGTGTGCACACTGTGGATCAGAGTGGAACGATACGCAGATTTCCCAACGGAGGGTTCGAGGTACTACTAATAACCACTGGCGCCCGTCAGAGGTGTAATTGCGTCGGTGAAGCAGGTCGTCGCGAATGGAGAAATGGCGAGCTTGACGGCGCAACACATGAGTGGTTGGCTGCGATGACGGATCAGCAAAGAAGTCTATGATAGAGGCAATCCAGGGGTCCTTGTGCAGCTCGGAAGCGATGGTCTCGATGTCGATGGAAGAAACGTCGAGCAGGGATAGTGACCAGCATGCATTGTCGTCAGGCAAGGGCGAATGTGAGATGGCATCAGCGCCAGCATGCTGGTTTCCGTTGCAGTACAGTACGCGGATATCGTAATCCTCGGCCTGAGGGATCCTTCAATGACGACAGACAGCATAATGCATGGCCGTCCGTGACGACAACAAATTGGCTCCCATACAAATAGGGCCGGAACTTAGTAACTGCCCAGATGATCGCCAGGCATTCTTTTCCCGTGACGGTGTAATTGGTCTCGGCCTTAGTAAGCGTACGGCTTGCGTATGCCACAACATACTCAGGAAACGCTTGCGTTGCGCTAGGACAGCGCCGAGGCCAACATCGCGGGCATCGGTGTGTACCTCAATAGGTGTCGTTGGGTCGTAGTGGCGCAAAAAGGGATGAGACGTCAGCAAACGAAGGAGCTTTGCGAACACTTCGTCGCACTCGGATGACCACTAATGGAGGGGTCCGTTGCTTCCAAGGAGCTTCGTCAGGGACGATATCACGGTGGCGAAATTACGAATGAAGCGCCTTAAGTAGGAACACAAGCCTACGAAACTGCGTAGTTCTTTGACGGATGTCGGGTTCGGGAATTCGGCGACGGCACGAAGTTTGGCTGGATCGGGGGGGATTTCCATCCTTCGAGACGACGTAACCCAGTATCGTGAGCTGCCGCGCTACGAATCGGCACTTCTTTAGGTTCAGTTGTAGGCTAGCGTTTGTTAGGCACGTCAAAACACGCCGGAGGCGTTGAAGGTGCGTGGTGAAGTCAGGGGCAAAAACAACAACGTCGTCTAGGTAACATAAACACGTGTGCCACATCAAGCCGTGCAGAACTGTGTCCATCATACGTTCAAAGGTTGCTGGCGCATTACAAAGTCCAAAGGGCATGACGTTAAATTCGTATAAGCCGTCGGGTATGACAAAGGCTGTCTTCGGCCTTTCGGCGTCAGCCATGGCCACTTGCCTATAGCCGGAGCGTAACTCTAGAGATTAAAAGAATTCAGCGCCTTGTAGGCTATCGATAGCGTCATCGATTTGTGGTAGCGGGTATACATCTTTGCGAGTGATCTTCTTCAGGCGCCGATATTCTACATAGAAGGGTACAGAGCCATCTTTTTTCGTCACAAGGACGACAGGAGATGCCCATGGACTGTTTGAGGGTCGTATCACTTCGCGGTGAAGCATTTCGTCGATTTGCTCATAATTCACGTGACGTTCTGCGGCAGAGGCACGATATTGGCGTTGCCGCAATGGCAATTGGGAGCCAGTGTCAATATGGTGCGTAACAGCAGACGTCCGGCCCAGGGAAGGTTGCCCGACATCAAAAGAAGAACGAAATTCTTCTAAGATGCGCAGAAGCTGATAACGCTGAGCTGGGGTGAGGCCATCGGCAATAGACCAATCGAACACACCTGTTGCTGTGGGCAAATGGTAGGACGTAGGGAGAGAACCGAGCGTGGTGTAACTGGCGCAGGACCTGTCTTCGGGAGCATCCGTAATTTTTACGGCGTCGATCGCTTCCACATAGCCAATGCATTCGCCTTGAAGCAGCATCACAGGGTATGACAAGGGCTTACAGACAAAAATAGCTGTGGAGCCCTGTTTGACGTTCACTGTCGCAAAAGGTAGCAGCAGACCTTTTCGATTATAAAAACGGCCGGATGGAGAAAGTAGTGCGACAGCGCCGGAGAGTCTGCTGCAATGAATAGCGACAATCGCTGACGAGTTGGGAGGCACGTTGGTGTCGTGCCTGATGAGTAGTTTTTTCACAAAAGAAGCGTTATCGGCAAGCGGCATATCTGACATCGGCGACAGTTCTAGTTCGGCCCGTGCGCAATGAATGACAGCATTGTGGCGGGTGAGAAAGTCCCACCCCAGGATAACTTCGTGAGAGCACGATGAAATTACAATAAATTCGACGGCGTATACAACGTCCTCGATGAGAACACGAGCGGTGCACGCCGCTATCGGGTGAATACATTGTGCGCCTGCTTTACGGAGGGAGAATCCAGCAAGGGGCGTCGTGACCATTCGAAGGAAGCGACAAAGCTTTGCGTCCATAAGTGACACAGCGATTCCGGTGTTTACGAGGGCATATATGCGCACACCCTCAACTAACACGTCTATCACATTGGTCGGGCTACTTTGAGGACTTTCGCGTTTCGACGGCGTCGCAGCCCTTGCCTCATGGACTGCGACTAGTTTCCCTCTTCCCGAGCTTCGGGACGAGGCCGCGTCGGTGATGGGGAGCGTCGACGTGGAGAAGGTGAGCGGCGGATGTTGGCAGACGGGGGGAATGGTGGTGACGCAGCACGAGGTTCATCATCGTAATATGGGCGCGGTGAATCCACCATACGACTTGGCGCATATGGTGTATACCGCTAGGCGACTGCACGCGACTACAGTGGCGTGCGACGTGGCCTGCGTAGCCGCACGCAAAACATATCGGCCAATTGTCCGCTGTACGCCACCGAGTCGCTGCGGCAGGCCACATCCATGTCGGAGGACGCGTTGGACGGAGCGTTTGGTGAAGTGATTGCATGGCAGGCTGTTGTCGAGGCATAGCGAGGACATCGGCGTACGTGAGAGGTCCCCGTTGAGGGAGATGTTGAGGCTGGGTGACGAATTCCGCGTAGCTGAGAGGTACAGCCGTAGGGATCTGTCGGGGCCTGGCCATGACTTCAGCGTAGCTGTGAGGCGCAGCCACTGGAACATGCTGGTGGTGCTCAGGGAAAACCTCGTGCAGTGCTATGACGCGGAGGCGCGAAACTCGTCGTTGGCACGTGTACCGGCTGCGGTTGTGCAAAATCCATCAAAGAGAGTTGCCGGGCAACTTCCTCGCGGACGAACGCATTCAATTTTGCGAGCAAAGTTGTCTGGTCAGACATGGCAGCCAAACCAGCGAGGTGTTCGTCACGCGGTAGAGATCGACGGGTCAGTGATCGCTGCCTGCGGAGTTCTTCATAGCTCTGGCACAGCGTAATAATTTCGGCCACAGAGCGAGGATTTTTGGCCACCAACGTGTTAAAGGCGTCATCCTCAATGCCCTTCAGGATGTTTTGGATTCGATCAGACTCCGCCATAGTCGAATTGACTTTCCGGCATAGGTCCAGGACATCTTCAATGTAACTGGTGAATGTTTCACCTGGCTGTTGAGCTCGTTCTCACAAACGCTGCTCGGCACGCATCTTGCGAACAGCAGAGCGCCGACATCGGCGAGGGAAGCCTTAAATTCGGACCATGTCTGGAACTCTGCTTCATGGTCATAATACCACAGGCTGACCACACCAGCGAGGTAGAACAGAACATGGCTCAGTTGCGCCTCTTCGTCCCACTGGTTATGGGCGCTTACCCTGTCGTACGCCATGAGCCATTCGTCCACGTCAGTGTCGTCCGCTCCTGTGTAGATAGGAGGGTCGCGGTGACGAGGTACCCCGGAAGACGCAGTGGGTGCGGGATGAGGCCTTTGCTCGGAGGCCTCTTGGGGCATGGTAGATGGTAAGGTACGGGATCGGAGTTCCAGGATGATTGGCTGAGGTTACCCAGCACACTCCACCAATTCTAAAGGTGTTTATTTGGCAGAGATTGGAGCAGCGCAACGTCAACGGTCATCGCAGTAACAGCTTCCAAGCACGAGAGTCGTTGCCGATCAAGAGCGCTCTGCCCACTAGCCTTTTGATCCAGTAGCGCTGAACCCACTAGCGTCTCTCTTCGCTATAATAGAAATGTATCTTTAAGCAGTGCCCTTGGTTGATAAGTTTCCATTTCTCTCTTTAGGCTTGGAACAGGAGTTTTCGCACAATCTGGATCTGTAAGTGCACAACTGATTTCTTTATTTCAGTTGATAATTCTCTCAGGCATGCAGAGTATCATGCCTATATGCAACTGTTCTCGTGCAGTTTCTGTGTGACCTTTTGAACAAGCTTCACTCTAAGCTTCTGGCTGTTGGTTGATGCTTGCATAGTTGTCTCCATGCATGTTCAAAAATTTGGTAACAGTGACTGATAGCAATGTTCTAGATAATTTTATTTAACAGCATTATGAATGCTCGCATTTTTTAACAAACTGCGCAGTAGGATGGGACACGAGGAAAGAAGTGAGACAGACAACGTCTGCGCTTGTCTGTCTCACTTCTTTCCTCGTGTCCTGTCTTGCCGTGCAGTTTGTTAAAAAAGATGAACCCGTACTAACTCATTGAGCTGTCAACGCTTATGAATGCTGTTGTGCATGCTCAAGTGCACGTATACTTTTGAAAGCATTGTCGTGGGCGGAAGAACATTTGGTTATGTGAACATTGCCTTTAAGTGATCGTATATTCATCTTCACTATTTACAGTTTCACCTAACAAAAGGGGCGATCATAACTGCAGCCCAAACCGATAAGATTCTTAGAAACAAAAAGGCGACGCTGGTCGTCAAAGACACAGCACAAGCAATTTGAACAGCTGGTGTTCTTGAACACGAAGCGTAAGCGGCAATGTAGCTCCAAAATTAAGAGTTCTTGGCGAAGCACCCAAGCAGCCCCTGACTCCAGAAAAAGTGGACGGCATTGCAGGTAAGTTGGAAATCTGCCTTTCTGTATTCAGCACACTATTGCCAGCTAGTGCCAGAGGGCAGCACTTGAACACATTGATGAAATTTCGTCATTGTTTGCATGCTTTATATTGGGTTCATGACCACACGGAAATGTGTTTGCAGCCCTATTGGTTTAACATAGCGTACTGAAAAGTTTATGAACAAAAGTCTTTTAAAGCGGTCGTAACATTTGTGCATGTCACTTTTTCTGCACCACTGGTGTGTCACCAACTTTTGTGAGGACATGACTTGTCGCAGACCTGACGCAGTGTGCAAACATTGTTTTTACCCATATATTCGTAATATTTTACTTTCCAGCTACACTACAGCATTGGGGGCAAAGAAGCCAGGTGGATGTGACTGAGGCAGTACGTGCCATACCTAGGCTTCTCAGTGAAAAAATTCAGGAGTGCAGAAAATCTCTGAAAAAGCAGGAGGCCACATCGAATGACACTTTGTAGACTGCATCAAATAAACATTTGATGATGATCCAAGCTTGTCTTTCTTGCACTGGACCCGCAAAAATGGCCCCATCGGGTCACATTTTACTGAGCCCAGCTACAGACCAGTAGCAGATGGTTCCTATATACTGGGACCGACCAGTCCCTACTGGGGCCAACAGGTAACTGGTCCCAAATGGTACCCACTGGCAACTGGTCCCAACTGGTACCCACTGGCAACTGGTCCCAACTGGGACCAACTGGGAATTCTGCCATAAGCCACTTTAACTGGTCCTAGTTGTCTCCAGTTGCAATATTTTCACCTGGGTTACGGCACATGTTTCCGTCTACGAATTACAGCCGGTGAGTTCGTGATGCATATCCACTTGTAAACGAATTCTCAGGACTGCACCAGTGTTGAGATTCGTTTTCAAACTGTCCGACGAAACGATTGGCGTTTCAGTTACTTTTCTGCTTCAATGCACATGAAAGCCTTTTCATAAATAATTAGGTGGAACACTGCATTTTTAGCGCTAGTTTGACGGCGCGAATCTCAAAGCCGGTGCCATCCTCAGAATTCGTTCCAAGTGAATAGACCTTGCAAACTCACTCAGTCATAAAACTCAAGCAAATTCAATGAGGCAGCAAACTCAACTAATCCCCGCAGGGGCGTCTGCGCAAGCAGGCGTTTGGTGAGTTGCGACACCACGTACCCGAGCACATGAGGGTCGGACCCTCCCGCGTGTAGCCGTGCGCGGCTTAGCCGTGTCCGGGGAAAAGGGGATCCTGGGGGTTGAGTCAATACAGGGGTTTGGACCTTTATGGCCCCTCGGTGGAGGCAACACACCTCTTTGGCCTCCGCTTCGCGTAGACCGCACCCCCGGACTGACCCACCCGGGGGAAATCGGTAGTTGCCCTTTCCTGTCCTTTTCTACAATCTTCGTCTTGTTCTTTCACTTTCAATCTTTCCGGTCCTCTCTTTATTTTCCTTTTACTTCCGACTTCATGGGCAGCAAGGGTTAACCTTGTGCATTATATCCAGCCTTGGGTATAGATATTTGGTTATAGTGGGGATGCACCGTTGGCCTGCACAGAACTGAATCGTTTGTCCTGTGTCGTCCCCTAGTTGGGCCCCATGGTGGGTGGCGGCAGTGGCGTAGCCAGAAATTTTGTTCGGGGGGGGCTCAGGTTGCAGCGCGGCCTCCTCCTTATAGAAGTTGTCGAGGGATCAAATAGATGAATAATAACTGCATTGCCAATGCCATTGTATATTAGATGCTGCAAACTAATTATTGAACGCTACGCACTGTCAAGTAAAATAAGTATTTTTTCATAAAAGAATATGTCCTAAAAATTCTGGTAGAAATAACTGATATCAATGCGGCCGCGTTTTTTTTTGTCTATTTAATAAGGAAAGAAAATATCACACGGACATTAGAACTATATCAGTTCAGAACCAGCAAAGCAGTGTATACAGCTGATATGAAGAACGTAAAGGCCATGAAATGAATAAGTTGAGGGCAAATATTTTGATGAATCTTCGTCATTCAAGAACCTTGTTTACATTTTTGCACATATGCAACGGCCAGGAAAAAACCTCAATGACGCTGTCCCTCGTTGCAATAGATTACGCAGGAGCAGCTTTTACCCGTCGTGTATTGTAATTACACCGAGATTATACTCGCAACAGTGAGTACAAATAAAAAGTAGAAAAGAGAGAGAGAAGTCATAAGGGAAAGGCAGGGAGGTTAACCATGCTGAGCCCGATAGGCTACCCTGCACGGGGGAAGGGGGAGAAGGGATTGAAAGAGGAGGAAGAGAGAAGTTCACAGTTCACACGTTGCACATTTACAGTTAAGCGTTCATCGCTGAGTTTCGACACAGGCGGTCATACAGGCTTGCGCACTTCAAAAAGCACAGCAGCGCCTTTGTAGCCCTGCACATAGCAGACGCACGAGGCCACGCGCCCAAGATCTTTTCCTCCGTAAAAGGCCTGTCGTCTAAGTGCCCCAAAGCCGTCCGAAGGGCAATCCTCTCATCTTCGTATCTGTGGAAGTCACATAAAAGTAGGAGTTCTGCAAAATATACATTAGAAATGCGAAGATAGAATGGAATATACAAATGCGAAGATACAACTCGCTAAAGGGCAAAAAAGAGTCGCTGGAAACAAAGTTCACTGCTTGTATACACAACACCTCGCAACAAGATATTTAAATATACGTCTAAGTCTCCAATAAATCTATGTATTTAAGCAAACGTCACTGTATATTATGCGTCAAACAAGACAAATAGACACGTTGCGGAGTCAGAGATAGTAAACTTTGCGCACAGAAAGACAGATGATCTCGGCAAGAACAAAACTATGATCGCAGAAATCGTGATATGTACTCGGGCCATGCAGCGGTCGCGACAGCACCATCCAGGTAGAATAATAGAGGAATAATGCAGAAATCAGTACAAAAATGTGTAATTTACCAGCCTGCACAGCGGCAACAATTATCATGCACCCAAAATTAAAGGAGGGTTTTGCTTCGTTTCAAAAAAGAAATAAAAGCAGGTAGCTAAAAAGGAAAGAAAAGGACAAACGAAAGCTACAGATGATACGGCAAGTTACTACCCAATATCCGAGTGCGTTTTTGGCAAACGCAGCCTGGGCCGGGCTTTCAATGAGCAAGGTCGGTCAAAATTGGTTACTGATGTCCTCGTAATTTCCGTATTCGCATGATAATTTTGATCATGATGCTAACTGCTAGAATAAACGGCTAAAATTTCTGCGGTTTTAAAAGCTAACGAACAGTCATACGTTTTTATAATTACGAGCTTATGGACGTGAAGGAACAGAGCTTTTTACTTGCATTGATTTTTGCTGCTTCGCTATCTAAAGGACAAACTTCTCTCGGCGGGGAAGTTGAGCGAAGCGGTCAATGACTTCGGACACGTTGATGCCGACGTCTCTGTGGGTGTATAGAAGCACCAGTCTAACCATGCGTTCCACAGACATCCTAGAGCGCAAGTAGTTTTTTAGTAAACTCTTGTTAAAAAATATTCTCTCTGCGCTGGCAGTGGTCACTGGAAGGGTGACTAGAATCTGGAACAGTTTGTACACATTTACATAGAACCTGCAGTCGCAATGAGGGAGAGCATCTATTCCGGTGCTAAAACCTAAAACACTCCCTCAATGTCGTTGGCATCCTTGTTTAGGTACCTTGCACAAACAGTAGGCTGTTCGATTCCAGCGATGTCCGTCGTTTTGTCAGGAAGTATGGAGAAGCAGCTTGCTTTTGCAACTAGGCTTTCTTTGGTAATTTCGCCACAAATTTCTATAATTTGGTTTTTTGCATCTGGGCTTAAATACGAGGCACTACTGGGGCAACTTTCCAAATGGTTCTTCAGATATGTATCTCCACAATCAGCTCGCATGCGAAGAAGCGCTCTGAAAATACCTGTATTTTCAGCGGGGCCTATGCTTAAATCCATAGGGCCACTGTCCCTGTGGCCAACGAGAGCCAGACCTTGTAGCCCGCAAAAACAATTTCCTCAATAATAGGCCATTTCCTTTCTCCTGTTTTCTCAAATTTTACTTTGCCTGCCCTGGTCCAGCTGATCGATTACATTGGGCACGCGTCCTGAAAATGTTTGGAGAAAATTATCAGCTGCTAGCTCAGAGTCACGGTAATATTTAGTATTTTCGTGTGTGTGGAAGATTGCGAGCGCGTGCTTTAATTTCTGGAACGGCTTGGACACGAGGGCTCCAGTGCACGCATGTTGGTCCAAGTTTATAACAGCATTAACCACATAAAGTTCCAGAATTGAAAATCTTTTAAAGCACGCCTTTGGAAATGTCAGTGCACCTTTCGCGTCAAAAGTTTGAGAACGTTACACCCATACAGTTTCGGAATTGAAATCCATGGGCTCCGTAGATTCCGCGGTCGCTGCGAGATGCCGCAACGCGCCCGCTCGCTATCGAAAAGCCCTTGAAAGTTTGTGCTCAAATGGGGATCCTTGCGTTACGTGACCCCAGGTGCCACGAAATCCACCCCAGGTGCCACGAAATCCAGCCCGAGTTCGCAATGTTCGTGCCGAAATGTCTTTCGAGCGTGAAAAAGACATTGTAGACAGAATGCAGAATGATTGAACATAGCTCGCCTACACGAACATGTCGCAGCCTATGACACTAAGACACCTGAACAATGGAACATTCCGCACTCAAGAACGAATTATGGTCAACAAATGCTTCGACATACACTTCCGACTTTACTCAATAACCTCGCCTTACGAGAAATAGACCTTCTGTCCTTATGCAGCCTGCACAACTACTTTCAGTCAAACTAATCCTTGTTGTTTAATGAGTTTGTTAATATGCAATACTGTATGCCTTTTCCCCCCTTTATTTGCTTTAGTTTATGCTGCACTGAATATACTGCTATGTTATGTTTTTCCCCCTATTTTTCTTCCTGTTTTCGTATAATAAGACTTTCGATATGTAATCTATATTGATAATGTATAAATTCAATATTTCCTTGTTAATGCAGACTACTTGTTTTTCTAATTGTTAAACTGTATTACAACCTGTCTCGTATACACTTTTTTTTGTAACTTGACACCTTCCCATAATCAGTTTACTCACATGTGAGCGCCCGACGCCCTCTGTTGCCTTTGATGGGTTTTTGGGCTGGTCAAGTTGCCTGCGTGCAACTTTTTATCCAGAACCCCACCATGCAATTCTTTTCATGGGAAATAAATTATTATTATTATTATTATTATTATTATTATTATTATTGATACTCCCCTGCTGTATTTCTTTTTCTATGTATACATGCGCCAGCACCCAGACCTCACGGTTGTTCCTGGGCACGATAAATAAATGATTGATTGATTGATTGATTATTATTATTATTATTCCCAGCGTCGGTGGTAGTTTTGGTCGGCGGTGCATGCCAGCACGAAAAAATTTCGGGCGGGGCTGAAGCCCCATCAGCCCCCCCCCCCCCCCTGGCTACGCGCCTGGGTGGCGGCCATCCATGCCGAATATAGCTATTTTTTCATGGAATCCAATTTCCCTTCATTCCCTGATTGCTCCCTCAAGAGGGGGCGCACCGATGAAACCTTTAATTTCTTCGTGCAGCCAACAGAAATCTTCCCAAAGTATCATGTCATTCACAGTCAGCACGAAACCAAGACAGTCCGCACAATATCTCTTTTTGTTGTCTCAAGATCTTTGAAAGAATCACTAGGCCCAGGCTACAAAGTAACTAAGATAGGAAGCGGCGACCTTCTTCTTGAAGTTCGTGACAAGACCCAGTACAGCAAATTATTAAAACTCATTGCCTTTGGAGACATTCCTGCGTCAGTGGGCCCACACAGATCATTGAACACTGTCCGCGGTGTCATCTCTGAAGATGACCTAATCGATCTTAGTGAGAGCGAGCTACTCGAGGGGTGGCAAGATCGGAATGTAGTAAAGGTCCAAAGAATAACCATCAGGCGCGATGACAAGCAAATCCCCACAAAACATGTAATCATAACCTTTGGAACTAGTAACCTCTCAGACTCAATAGAAACTGGATACTGCAAACTCCGTGTACGGCCATACATCCCGAATCCGCGCCGATGCTTCAAGTGTCAGCGTTTCGGGCATGGTTCGCAGAGCTGCCGAGGGCGCACCACCTGTGCAAAATGTGCATCAAATGAGCACTCGTCCTATACCTGCACTTTCACCACCCACTGCGCTAACTGTGATGGAGATCACCCAGCGTACTCCCGTTCATGTTCATCGTGGAAAAAAGAAAAGCAAATCATCGAACTCAAAATCAAATTTAACCTATCATTCCAAGAGGCACGTAAACGTTTCTCGACAAACAACGAGTCTAATCCGTCCTACACCGATGTGGCGTGCCGGGGGGCAACGCCACATCATTCGGCGGCCGCCCAAGTCACACGGAGTGTGACGGCGGTCACGCCATCAGCCCCCCTGGCTGGAGCAGCCAGTGCTGTTCCGCGCCCTGCCAAGGAAGGCCAGCAGACCCGCGGGTCAGCTGGACCAAGGGCCACTGCCCGTGCAGATAGGCCCGAATCCCGCACAAACGTGCCCGCTGAACGGGCACTATCCACCACCTCAGACGAGGTGATGGATACAAGCAAAACACCGGCGTCTCAGACGCCCAAAGAACGGCGCAGCTCCCTTGAGCGCGCCGGGAAGAAAGGGAAAACCCCCATCACGGGGCCTGGAAAGGCCTCGTGAGCTAGCCTAATTTACCTCTCTTAGACACACAGCACAAAACACATATAAAATGGATACACAGATAGTACAGTGGAATGTTAGGGGTTTACTCCACAATCTAGATGACATTAAGGAACTCCTACACAAGTACAATCCAAGGGTGCTGTGTGTCCAAGAAACACATCTTAATTCATCACACTAATTTCTCCGACAATATGCGATCTATCGCAAAGACCGTAACGATGCCCTCGCCTCTTCGGGTGGTGTGGCCATACTAGTAGATAAAGGTGTCGCCTGCCAGCATCTGAAGTTGCAAACTACCCTTGAGGCAGTTGCAATCCGAGCTGTGCTGTTTCATAAACTAGTAACAATTAGCTCTCTATACATCCCTCCCAGCTACCAACTCTCCAAAATAGAATTCCAAAGCTTTATAACAGAACTTCCTGAACCTTACATCATAGTAGGCGATTTAAATGCCCATAACCACCTCTGGGGAGATTCTCGTTGTGATGCAAGAGGGCGCTTAATTGAAAATTTTCTTTTCTCCACGGATGCATGCTTGCTCAATAAAAAAGAGCCAAAATACTACAGCGTGGCACACCAAACATACTCATCTATAGATTTAAGTATCGCATCAAGTACACTGGTGACATACCTAGAGTGGAACGTCATCAAAAATTCATACGGAAGTGACCATTTCCCAATCATCCTAAAATTAACAAAAGCCGATGAGTGTTCTCCACATCTGCCCCGTTGGAAAGTCGACGGTGCCGACTGGAAACGATATAGACAGCTGACATATGTGGCCTGGGATGACATCTGTACATTTCTTATCGATGATGCAGTGTCATATTTGACGGCAATTATAACTGACGCTGCGTCACTCTGTATCCCTCAAACGAACGGATCGCCATTTAAACGACGCATTCCCTGGTGGTGCGACACCACGGACCCGAGCACATGAGGGTTGGACCCTCCCGCGTGTAGCCTTGCGCGGCTTAGCCGTGTCTGGGGAAAGGGGGATCCTGGGGGCTGAGCCGATGCTGGGTGTTCGGACCTTTATGGCCCCCCGGCGGAGGCAACACACCTCTTCGGCCTCTGCTTCACATAGACGGCACCCCCGGACTGACCCACCCGGGGGGAAATCGGCAGTCGCCTTTTCCTGTCTTCCTCTCCAATCTTCGTCTTTTTCTCCCGCTTTTCATCTTTCCTGTCTTCTCATCTTTTCTATTCACTTCCACTTTTCCTGGCGGCAAGGGTTAACCTGGTGTGGCTGTCCTACCTTGGGTATACCATATTGGGTTATAGTAACGGCATACTGCTGGCGCTGTGCAGACTTGTTTATATGTTCTGCCACGTCCCCTTGTTGGGCTCCGTGGTGGGTGGCAGACGCCGTTGCCGAATAAATCACTTATTTCCATGGGATCCTCAAACCCCTTTTCTACCGATCGTGCCTCGAAAAGGGTACGCACCGACGCAACCTCGCTATTCTGGCCCAAAAACAAAGAAACTTTCCCCAAATTCCACGTCCTTCACTGTGAGCAGTCATCTACGAAAGCTAGAGCAATTTCCCCATTTCTTGTGGCCAAGTGCCTAAAAGAGACCATTGGAGCTGGTTATAAGTTAACAAAGATGTCAAGTGGAGATTTGCTCCTCGAACTCAAAGACAAGGAACAACACAACAAACTCGCACACCTCGTAGCTTTTGGTAACATACCTGTTTCTGTGAGCGCACATCGAACTATGAACACAGTGAAAGGCGTGGTATCAGATGAAGACTTAATGACATTGAATGAAGAAGAACTCCTGGATGGATGGAAGGACCAAGGCGTAATCCACGTGCAGCGCATCAAAATCAGGCGGAATGACATCGAAATCCCAACAAAGCACTTAGTACTCACTTTCAACTCAACTACTTTACCTGAGACTCTCGAAACCGGCTATGTAAAACTTCATGTTCGAGCTTATATTCCAAACCCGCGACGTTGCTTCAAATGTCAGAGATTTGGTCACGCATCCCAGAGCTGCAGAGGGCAGCTTATTTGCGCAAAGTGCGGCACAACCGCTCACTCTGCTGACGACTGCAATAATGATGAGCTACATTGTGCGAACTGCGACGGCAGTCACCCTGCATACTCCAGAGCTTGTCCAGCCTGGAAGAAAGAAAAGGAAATAATTACAGTAAAAGTTAAGGAGAATATAACATTCCGTGAAGCTCGACAACGGATCTCATCATTATTGTCACTGAAAACATCCTTCGCCGAAGTGGTGCAACGGGGGGCGGCACCACAACGGCCTCTGGCGGTAGCCCGGACCACGCCTAGCGTGCCGAGGCTAACGCCACCCGCCCCTAAGGTGGGAGCAGCCAACGCTGCCCTGCCATCTCTCAAAGTGTCCACACCAGTGGCCTCTACAAGCTCCGGCAGCAGCCAAGCCACTGCAGAGGCCACAGTGGTCCTGTTGACCTCCGGTACGGTGGGGACGAAGACTTCGTCGCTCGAGACGAAGTCTACGCGACGCACACATCGCTCTTTGGAGCGGGTGTCCAGTGCCTCGCAAGAGGCTATGGACACCAGTCCAAGCCAAACGGCGCAGGTAGCGTCGAAGGAGCGGCGAGGTTCTCTTGACCGCTCCAAAAAAGACAAAACACCAATTACAGGGCCTGACAAAGGCCTTGTAAAGTAAAGTCACTCTCCTCCCTTTTCAGACACACAGCGCCTTTTATTTTCATCCAACATGAACACAATAATGCAGTGGAATGTTAGAGGACTATGGAATGTTAGAGGACTAATCCACAACCTAGACGACATCCAAGAACTTATCAATAAATTCAATCCAAAGGTGCTGTGTGTTCAAGAAACACACCTAAACTCCAGAAACACCAACTTCCTACGTCAGAATATTATTTTCCGAAGAGATCGCGAGGACTCTGCCGCATCTTCTGGTGGTGTGGCCATCATACTCGACAGAAGTGTAGCCTGTCAGCAACTTCCACTCAATACGGCACTTGAGGCGGTAGCCGTTCGTGCTGTACTTCTGGGTAAACTCGTCACCATTTGCTCGCTCTACATACCCCCACATTATCCTTTACACAAGCATGAATTTCAGTCATTTATAGATGAATTACCAGAACCTTACCTCGTTCTTGGCGATTTGAATGCACACAGCAGCTTGTGGGGCGACACGCGTATCGATGCGCGAGGACGCCTAATCGAACAATTTCTTTTCTCCTCTGGTGCGTGTCTCCTGAATAAAAAGGAACCCACCTACTACAATCTCGCAAACAAAACTTTTTCTTCCATTGATCTCAGTGTAGCTTCCCCGTCTATATTTCCTGAACTCAAATGGGAAGTGATAAAAAATCCTTACGGGAGTGACCACTTCCCCATACTGCTGAGATCACCACTACAAAACGAACCTCCACCACAAGCTCCCCGGTGGAACTTGGATACGGCAGATTGGGAGAAATTCAAGAGTCTTACAAGTGGTATCTCGTGGCCTGACATATCTTTGCTGGGAATTGATGCTGCGGTTGAGTATCTTGCATCTTTCATAATCAATGCTGCTTCTGAATGTATACCAGAAATGAGTGGTGCGACCTGCAAACGCCGTGTCCCATGGTGGAACGAGGAATGTCGGAACGCTCGTAGGAAACAAAACAAAGCGTGGGGGTTGCTACGCGATTCCCCAACTGCGGAGAATCTTGTCAATTTTAAGAAAATAAAATCGGAGGGCAGGAGAACGCGCCGACAGGCCAGGAGAGAGAGTTGGCAGAAGTTTTTATCAGGTATCAACTCATATACAGAAGAGGGCAGAGTCTGGAAAAAAGTTAACAAGATAAAAGGGCTACAAACTTTTTCAATCCCGTTGGTAAACACACAAGGCCACAGTCTAGAAGAGCAAGCTAACTGTCTGGGAGCACATTTTGAACATGTGGCCAGCTCATCCCATTATTCACAAACATTTAAAAGGCACAAGGCTACAATAGAAAAACAGAAACTAGAAAGAAAAGGTACCGGAAACGAGGCATACAACCAGCCATTCTGCATTGCTGAGCTGTATGCATCACTTAGTTGCTGCAACAAGTCTGCGCCAGGCTCTGACCGCATAGCTTATCAAATGCTGAAGCACCTTCCTCATGAAACAAAGAAAACTCTCCTCTCCCTATACAATGCTATATGGACCTCCGGCAAGATCCCCTCTGCCTGGAAAGAGGCCATTGTCATTCCTATACTGAAGGAGGGCAAGGACCCATCGTCTGCTTCGAGTTACCGCCCTATAGCACTAACAAGCTGCCTGTGCAAACTATTCGAAAAAATGATTAACCGCCGACTGATACATTTTCTTAAATCAAACAAATTGCTTGACCCGTACCAATGCGGGTTTCGAGAAGGTCGATCCACCGCCGACCATTTGATACGTATTGAGACGCAAATTCGTGAAGCTTTCGTCCATAAACAGTTCTTTCTCTCTGTATTCCTTGATATAGAAAAAGCCTACGATACCACGTGGCGGTTTGGAATACTTAGAGACCTCTCGCACGTTGGTATACGTGGTAACATGTTAAATGTCATAGAAAGTTATTTATCTAATCGCACTTTCCGTGTTCGTGTGGGAAATGCTGTATCAAGACCTTTTGTGCAGGAAACTGGAGTGCCACAGGGTGGGGTGCTCAGTTGCACTCTCTTTATCGTAAAAATGAGTTCTTTGCGTTTGTATATCCCAAGAAACATGTTTTATTCTGCATACGTCGATGATGTGCAGATAGGTTTCGCATCGTGCAACCTCGCAGTCTGTGAGCGGCAGATTCAGCTTGGTCTGAACAAGGTGTCTAAGTGGGCAGACGAGAATGGATTTAGCCTTAACCCACAAAAGACTACCTGCGTCCTGTTCTCCAGAAAGAGGGGTCTGCACCCCGATCCTGACATTGAGTTGCAGGGAGAACGCGTGCACGTAAAAACAGAACATAAATTTTTAGGTATGATTCTAGATACGAAGCTTACATTTGTGGCACACATACGGTATCTAAGAAACAAGTGCATGAAAACAATGAATATTCTAAAAGTGTTGTCACGCACCGCTTGGGGTAGTGACACACGGTGTCTTTTAAATTTGTACAAGAGCCTCATACTTACAAGATTAGATTACGGCGCCATAGTGTACCATTCCGCTACGCCAAGCGCCCTAAGGATGCTGGATCCTGTACACCATCTAGGCATCCGCCTAGCCACTGGTGCCTTCAGGACAAGTCCTGTGGCAAGCCTGTATGTAGAGGCGGACATGTGGTCGCTTGATATGCAACGTTCATCCTTAAGCCTCACCTATTTCCTGAAAGTAAATTCAAACCCGGAACATCCGTCCTTCTCAACCGTAAATAATATGACCAGCTCCACACTCTTTAATAACCGGCCGACAGCAAGAGAACCCTTTTCACTACGTGTAAGAAAAATTAGTGAAGAAATGGACATCCCACTACTTGAAAATACTCTGATGGCCCCAGCAAAGCCAGTGCCGCCGTGGCAGTGGCAACTCATAGAGTGTGATACTTCGTTTGTAGACGTCACAAAAGATGCTCCAGAGGCACATATCCGGATGCATTTTCTGGAAATCCAGTTCAAGTACTCGTCCTGCACTCAGTTTTACACCGACGCTTCCAAGTCACATGCAGGGGTATCTTATGCAGTAGTCGGCCCATCGTTCTCCGAGTCCGATGTACTGCACCCGGAAACAAGCATTTTTACGGCTGAGGCCTATGCACTTTTATCGGCTGTGAAGAGTATAGGCGAATCAAAACTCAAAAGATCAATAATATTTACAGACTCCCTAAGCGTCGTAAAAGCCGTCATGACTCTACATAGACACAAAAACCCTGTACTTATTGAACTGTATTCTGCTCTGTGCAAGGCATACCTGTCTAACCAGCATATTATTATATGCTGGGTGCCTGGCCATAGAGGCATCGAGGGCAATGTTCTGGCTGATCAAATGGCCACATCAACTACATCGCGAGCCCTTAACCCTACAGCTTCTATCGCTGCCACAGATCTCAAGCCCTACTTGAGAAAGAAACTTCGAAGCCACTGGCAGCGCTTGTGGGATGCCGAAACGAACAATAAGCTCCACTTAGTTAAGCCACAAATTGGCCCGTGGCATCCTGTTACGAAAATACGAAGAACTAATGTCCTATTCTCTCGTCTGAGAATAGGACATACATATGGCACCCACAATTTTCTCTTAACTGGAAATGACCCGCCAACCTCTGGTAGATGTGGAGAGAGGCTTACCGGGCTACACGTGCTCGTGGAGTGCAAGGAAGCCGAAAGAGAGAGAAAACGACACTTCCCTTTAGCGTACCAGTACCGTCTCCCTCTCCACCCTGCTATGTTTCTTGGCGACGAACCTCTGTTTAGCACTAAAGCTGTTCTAGATTTTCTGAGCGATGTTGTACTGCATGTTATTTGCCCAATAGTTTCGTAGCGCGTCCTCTGTTCAGAGGAAGTCGCCGCGACAGTAGTTTTGCATAGCACGCGCCTCCAGGCCCTTACGTTTTCAAAGGGTCTGTCAAGGCAGTAGTGCTTTTTAAAAAAATTTATCTGTGATATATTTTCGCCTATCGTCATTATCTTGCAATCTGTTCTTTCGTGATCATAGTGCACCTCATTAGCCATTGCCATAATTTTATTACATATACATTTTACGTATTTTACAGCGATTGTTTTTAGGCCCTTTTACAGCCACTACACATCTACCTTTCGCAATTCATTGCTCCATTGTCAACTCATGAACACTGGCCTGGCGCTCTTTGGCCATATCTGGCCCTTGCGCCATTAAACACCATACATCATCATTCCCTGGTGGAATGAGGAGTGTAAGGAAGCTCGCGAAAATCAAAATAAGGCTTGGAGTCACCTTCGCGACTCTCCAACTTCCGAGAACTTAATCAGCTTCAATAAAATAAAGTCGGAAGGTAGAAGAACGCGCCGCCGTGCTAAAAGGGAAAGCTGGCAGAGATTCATCTCCAGCATTAATTCATATACAAATGAAAGAAAAGCCTCGAACAGGGTAAATAAAATAAAAGGCCGCGAAACTCATCCTATACCATTAGTAAATACACAAGGAGACACACTCATTGACCAAGTTGATTCTCTAGGCGCACATTTTGAAAATATTTCAAGTTCATCCCACTACTCAGATACATTTCTGAGATATCAGAAACAAGCGGAGCGACTGCCTCTGGATTGTAAAGGTAATGGAAATGAACCCTACAACCGTCCATTTAATATGGCGGAATTTCAGGCTGCACTAAATGGTTGCAGCAAGTCCGCTCGAGGAAGTGCTATATAGAGTCTTGTACGAGATGATCAAACACCTAAACCCCGAAACCCACAAAACGCTACTATTACTCTTTAATTCCGCGTTCTCTGCCGGTTACATTCCGTCCGCATGGAAAGAAGCAATCGTCATTCCTATTCTCAAAGAAGGCAAGGACCCTTCCTCAGCCAGTCAGGCCTATAGCCCTGACAAGTTGTATATGCAAACTCTTTGAGAAAATGATTAACCGGCGCCTCATCCATTTTCTTGAAAGCAACAAAATACTCGAGCCCCTACAGGGCGCTTTCAGGGAAGGTAGATCCACAACAGATCACCTTGTCCGCATCGAGACAAATATCCGTGATGCCTTTGTACACAAACAGTTTTTCTTATCAGTATTTTTAGACTTGGAAAAGGCATACGACACAACTTGGCGTTTTGGAATTCTCCGTGACCTGACTGGAATGGGAATCCCTGGCAACTTATTAAATGTGATTCAGAGCTACCTCTCTGATCGCACGTTCCGTGTCAGAGTTGGTAACGTCCTGTCTCGACAATTCACACAGGAAGCTTATGTACCACAAGGTGGTGTGCTGAGCTGTACATTATTTATTGTCAAAATGAACTCGCTCCAAACTGTCATACCACGTACAATGTTTTATTTTGTATATGTGGATGACGTACAAATAGGTTTCAAATCATCTAGCATTTCTATCTGCGAGCGACATGTACAGCTTGGGCTAAACAAATTATCTAAGTAGGCTGACGAAAATGGATTTAAACTAAACCCACTAAAAAGCACGTGTGTTCTCTTCTCGAACAAGCGAGGTATATTACCTGACCCCACTATTTATCTTAATCCACACCAGCTACCTGTGAGCCATGAACATAAATTTTTAGGCCTCATTTTAGACTCTAAATTAACATTTATCCCCCACTTGAAGTATCTGAAAGCGAAGTGCCTGAAGACAATGAATCTACTGAAGATCTTGTCCCGTACATCTTGGGGAAGTGACAGGAGGTGCCTCTTCAACTTGTACAAAAGTATCGTACGGTCGCGCCTTGACTACGCAGCTATAGTCTATAACTCTGCTACGCCTAGTGCTTTGAAGATGCCAGATTCTGTGCACCACTTGGGTATCCGTATTGCTACAGGTGCCTTCAGGACTAGTCCTGTTGAAAGCCTGTACGTTGAGTCCAATGAGTGGTCTCTGGATCTCCAAAGGACATATTTAAGTCTCTCCTACGCCCTGAAAGTTAGATCAGACATCCAACATCCATGTGATTATACCATTCGCGACATGTCCACTGTCAGGCTGTTCCGTAACCACCCAGCCAACCGGCCTCCTCTGTCTCTCCGGTTAGAAGCACTGTCAGAAAAAACAGAGGTCCCACTTCTAGGGGATGTACTAATGGCCCCTACCTTGCTTCCACCGCCTTGGGAATGGCACACTATTCAGTGTGACATCTCTTTCATAGAAATATCCAAACAAGCACCGGAGGCACATATACATTCCCATTTTCTTGAACTCCAGGACAAGTACTCCTGCACAGAATACTACACAGATGCTTCGAAGTCCACTGCTGGCGTTTCTTACGCAGCTCTCGGAGACTCATTTTCTACATCAGGGGCACTAAATCCAGGCACATCTATCTTTACAGCGGAAGCATATGCTATAGTCTCGGCTATTCAACACATAAGGCTCACAAACGTCGCTAGGGCTATTGTCTTCACAGACTCATTAAGTGTGGTCAAAGCCCTAAGCAATCTACGGAAACACAAGAACCCCGTTTTTAATGAACTCTACAGTTTATTGTGTTCCGCATATATGTGCAACCAAATGATTGTCGTATGCTGGGTACCTGGCCACAAAGGTATAAAAGGCAATGAAGCTGCTGACAAAAATGCTACGTCAGTAACCTTTAGCGATACAGACCCAAATATCCCCATCCCTGTCACAGACCTAAAGTATTTTCTACGCCGTAAGCTGAGGAAGCATTGGCAAGGAGAGTGGGATACCCAGGTACTAAATAAGTTACACATGATAAAATCAAATCTAGGGAACTGGATAACTGGGGAAAACGGCACGATATAAAGAAGTGCTTGTTTGTCGATTAAGAATAGGACACACTTATAGTACTCACTCTTACCTCTTAACTGGGAATGATCCTCCGATTTGTAGTAAGTGCGGCAATATTCTGACAGTTGTCCATGTTCTTATTCAGTGCCC
The DNA here is from genome assembly GCF_013339745.2 of Dermacentor silvarum. Taxonomy (NCBI): domain Eukaryota; kingdom Metazoa; phylum Arthropoda; class Arachnida; order Ixodida; family Ixodidae; genus Dermacentor; species Dermacentor silvarum. Next base: position 402,901,334 of record NC_051154.1, read on the forward strand.
TGCTATAGAAGCAGAGAGGAAAAGGTATTTCCCTTCTGCATATCGTGAAAACATACCTCTTCACCCATCATACTTTCTTAGCCATGAACCGCTTTTTAACCTGAAAACAGTTTTAGACTTTTTAAATGAAGTAAACACCCTGAAAATCATTTGGCCAGGTAATTTTAGCAAGTGATTAACGGCCCTTGTATTCAAGGGCTCTCTTCAAGCCCTAGTATCACTGTTATATGTCTTACATTATACGTTTTTAACGAAACCCATTTGCCATAGCCCACATCACTAACTAGGTAGTGTCATTATTTTACCACTTACATGTTTTACGCCATTTACAGTGACAGTTTTTAGGCCCTTCTACAGCCATGTCAGATCTATATTGAGGAATTTATTGTCCACGCCATCCACAATTCATCGATAACATTACCATTTGTCATGGCGCTCTTTGGCCATACCTGGCCCTTGCGCCATAAAACACCACACATCATCAGCAAACTCAACTAATAGCCACTTCAATGAGTAATTTAGTCCAAAGATTAGAATTGCGCTATCTACCACAGGCACGTTTTTTTTTATTTGTTGGCGAGAAAAAAAGGCCACAGGCCTGCGCGGCGCACACAGCACAGTCACAGCGTAAGCTGGTGGAGCGGCTTAAGAGTAGCTCCAATTTCGGCACCAAGCGCACCAGGGTCTTCGCGAGAAAGTCTCTTCGCCCCGTTTTGACGAGAACGAACTGAACTGTCCGCCGGGCGTCGATGGCGAGCTGCGCACGATGCGTTTGCAGGCACGGTAACTAGATGGCGCCACCATACTTGCGGAGACTGGGGGTCGTGTTTTTTTTTGCGTGCATCGTTTGAATGGCGTCTCCTCGACTGCGCCTTAACTAGATGGCGCCACCATACTGGCGGAGGCTCGGATCGTCAGCTTCTGAGTTTATAGGGTTTTTTATCGCTATCACAAGCGCTTGCGTGGCTCAGTGGTAAAGTATCCGACTCGCGCACATCAGTCCTGGGTTCGTTTCTGGCGGAGACCGGGTACTTTTTTCTCATTTCCAACGATAGCGGCTACGCGGCGGGGACGGCGGCGGCATCATCGCGACCCGGAATGGCTATTGGAATGAGCCCATAATAGCTTACGCTGTAAAAAACAAAAGAAACACCCTATATAAGTAAATATCCATATCAATTTCTGACTCCATCGTCCGTTCCACTCATCGGTCGTGTGGATACTTTTCACAGTCGCATGAGCTGCGGAATTAGGGTCCGCGTAACTGTTATTTGAGAAGCTGGCCGTCCAGTGGAACCAGTATTAAGCGCTCAAAGTAGCCAATGAGAACCGCGACTGCTCACCTGCTGTCGTCTTGCTGGCGTCTCTCGACTGGAAGCCGCCGGACTGCTGCTGGCCTTCGGACTGCTGCTGCTGCTGGCCGTCGCTGGCGCTACGCGTGGTCGGGCCAATTTCTGACAAGCCTGAGGCGGTCGATCCGGCGGAAGAACTGGCCGCATGCAGCTGCGACGACGACAGCTCGGGCAGAGCCGATGACGAAGCCTTCCTGTACGATGACAATGGTGGTCCCGGTTGAGACACGCAGTCCATTGCAAATCAGTGCGTCGCACATGGAAACGAATTCTTAACTCTGGCTTCATTGCCTTGCTGTTTTTTTATTACCGACATATAATAGAGTATAATATACATATAATAGAGTGCAGATGCTTGACAAACACTTAAGTTGAAGCCGCTCGAAGCACACCTTGAGCTCAGACAAAGGAAATCAGCAATAGGAATAATTCTGTTCCACAACTGAATGGCAGCATAGGCAACAGACCGGTCTTCGATAAGTCAACGAAACAATTATTCGATCACTTACCGGGTTCATTGTCTAATTACCAGATGCGCAGGTAATTACAGAAGTCACGAGGTGTTAGTGCATAAGAATGGCTACGCCTGAACATTTTTAGACTTCGCTCACTTCGTATGTGTGGAGTCTGAAATAGCTCATGGAAACAATGCATGAGTAGCGCCAGTCGTGAGTGGTGAATGCGAAAGCATTAATGTCCAATTGAACACCGCTGAGCGGTCCTTCGAGTTATGAACTGCTCGCGGGCAATCGAGCGCGTTGAGACGCTTTGCCAACGGCTCCTAGATAGCGCAAGGCCGGTGCGCTTCGACCTGTGACGTCATGCAACCTTGTTCGACTGCCATAGAATCTAATGCGGACGTTCCCGAGTAAGCCGCGGTGATTTTGACGTCACTGCTTTTATCACGCCGGGCACGGCAATGCAAATTTCGGTCCAACTAGCATGGTGTCATAAAGCACAGTGCGCAGGCCTGCTATCTAGGAGGCGCTGGTGTTGCCTAGCGGGGAAAGACCCTCGGCTTCTGAGCATGGGGCATGGGGCACGTGAACAGCGAACTGGTCAGCAGTCGAGATAAGCCAGGGACATTTAGAGCATTGGCAGAAAACTCATGACTGCCAACGTTTTCCCTTTCCAATTTATTCTGTGTTTTTAGAGATGAATTTCATCATTGCGATTACCGAGACGAAGTTAGAACGCAAGAGAGCTTGCGCGGTCAAGGAACGCGCGGATAACACAGGCTTGCGAGAGCCAGGGTGAAGTGGCCTCGCGGCAATGCCCGCTCCCATCACGAAACACCTGGTCAACGCCTCCTAGGTAGCAGTTCTGTGCGCTCTACTTTATGACGTCATGCTACATGGACCGAAATGTCCACTGTCAAGGCCGGCGTGACGAAAGCGGTGACGTCAAAGTCACCGCCTAGGGTGTGAGAATATGCGAAATTTTCGAATAACGAATCGAATAGTTACTATATGAATATTTTTCAAAGACTTTCCAAATATTTCAAAACGTAAACTGCGCCGAATTAAACGTAAAACTTTTACCCCCGCCGGCATATTAGAGACATAAAACAAAAATTTGCGCAATTGAGCAGGCTATACATCGCTTACGTAGCCATACTTTACAAGCGATCCTTCGCACTCCCTGAAGAGTCCTGTGCTTGCTAAGTAACTTGCGTGCTCTGAATGCTCCATTTGTGCTTTTAATAAGCAACGCTTCATAATGTACTATAAAATGACAGAAACTTGCTGACTTCAATAATACTAGGATGTGAACATCGTTTTATATTAATTGTGATAACGACTGTTGAGTATTCGAAAACCATTCGATAATTGATTCGATTCTGGCACCAGTCTATTCGTTTTCGATTCGGTGGCGAATATCACCATTCTCCCAAAAGTATTCTCGCATCAAGTTTTGACACCTTAAAATAGAAACCAGCGCCTAACAAATGAGATAAATGCATCCGATTGCTACTGATAAGCGTTTTTCTCGCACATCACAAAGTGGGACGTATATGTCCACTGTTCTGCAAGCGTTTTATTAAACAGACCAGTAATGGCGTGGTATCGATTCAACAGCAAATGTTCTACCTAATGAAGCAATATAAATACCTGAGTGTAAATAAAACACATGAAAGACCTACTCAAACATCCACCAAGATAATCTGAGAATGAAGGGTAAGCGGAATGCAGCTGTAACGAAACATAGAGCACTTTGGTGCAACAACAAGTATAAGGTGATGCGAGGAATCTGAAAAGGAGTAATCGTGTGTCAGCGTAAACTTTTGCAAATTCCGTCTGTGCTTAAAATATCTTCTTCGGGCTGGAGAATAACGGATGGTCGGTGGCCTGATTGGCAGTGGGGGCTCACGGTAAAACCACTTGTGAGGCACTGCAAGGTGAAATGGGTTGGGCCTCTTTTGAAGGCAGAGAAGCGCATCGCAAAGCAAGCTTTGTTGAAAGACTTAGTAGCATGAATGAAAAGAAATGGGTGGCTAACGTGGACAAATATCTGTACTGTACCTAGAAAACGTGAACCAAGATTGCAGAAAGAGGTCAAGAAAGTAATCGACCAAGTACGGCGTTTTTCAAATGTAAATAGACAACCCTGAGTCATCAAAAAGGAAGCGAGGGATACAGAGACAGTAAATTGAATTCAAAGGATGGAAACAAAAAGACCATGCAGATATAGAAATACGAAAAAATAAAGTCCAGGTGGAAAATATGTAGGGTAACAAAAAGGACAGTTTCCTGCTATTTGGGGCCTGAGCTGCCTGCCTGGGGAACAAAAAAAATAGAAAGAAAAAACATACCGGAGGAACTATTCGCAACAGGATGGGGCACGTGCCTATTGCTGCAAAAGTCCGGAAAGTGCTCATCAGAGTGAGCACATCGTAATGAAAAACCAAACTATTGACCCAGGAAGCGCTCGTATTCAAAGCGAATGAAAGCAGTGAACAGCGAACTGGTCAGCAGTCGAGATAAGCCAGGGACATTTAGAGCATTGGCAGAAAAAAAACATGGAAGTGATTTATAGAGCCAGAATTTGTAATGGCATAGATAATTGTGCAATGATGTGGAGATGCTTTATTGGACATAGACAAGATGCAAGATTGGTAGAATGGAAGAGATTCATATAATATCTGATTAGATCAACCAGGCTATGTGACTATTTTTGCCACCCTCTATCAAAAGGCCAACATAGAGGAATCATCTACACCACCATTTCTTGTGTATGACTACAAGAGCTGCTCCCGCTGTCACATGTGTCACGTGGGGCAGCCAAATGCAAGAGGACCGCCGAGCCGAGTGGGGACGAGAAACTTCAGGTGACGAAACTTCAGAAACTTCAGGTGAGATGTTAGCTGCACGAAACAGCGTAAAATCTGGGCGGAAGTGAATTCGACTTATCATCTCGACTCCTACTACTCTTTCTGGGGTTTTACGTGTCAAAACCAGTTATGATTATGAGGCACGCCGCAGTGGAGGGCTCCGGATTAATTTTGACCACCTGGGGTTCTTTAACGCGCACTACAGCGCAAGCACACGGGCGTTTTTTCATTTCGCCTCCATCGGAATGCGGCCGCCGCGGCCGGTATTCGATCCCACGATCTATTATCCCGACTAAAGCAAGGCCCTGGCTTAATGACAAACCAAGACCAGCCAGTAAGTGTGCAACGATAAAGTTGGAAATAGAGGTTTTTATGTTCATTATTCTATTTAGTTATTTGCGAGTATTCTAATTGGCCACGTAGGAAGTTACAAAGGACATACTTTGCTCACCGATTCAAACGAAATAGTCGGAGCGCATGGCTGCCGGTACATTTTGCGTCGTTGGGCGCTGGGGACACTCAGCCGATGTTACTTATTTTGCTATCTATTTATTTATTTATTTTAAAACGTACTGCAAATTCCGATATGGATTATTTCATGAAGCGCAAGAAATACAGACGAAATACAAATACATGATAAAGGATAAATCACACAAGCAGACTAGTGAAAATGTATTTATACAACGTTTGGCTTATGTTTAAGGAAACACTTAGTAAGCGCTATTAAAAATGGATATAGTAACAAGATGCATACAATATATACATGTAGTCAAGGAGAAGATTCTTTTTAAAGGGCAGCTGAAGCACGTTTCAAACAAAGTGAGCTTTCAAGGAATTGTTATACTTTTTCACCCCCGGAATACAAAAATTATAGGTTAACAGGCCAGAATTCACCGCTAGTTGCTTTAATTTAGCAAAAAACAAGGCGCAGCGCAGCGTCTGCGGGAGAAGCCGCGGTTCGTTTAACGGGCTCTGATGGCGAAGACGATCGTGACGCCATCTTAGGTATCTGCGAGGAGCGTGATTCGAATAGAGCGCGAACGTGACCGCTGTATTGACTTCATCCTCGCGCCCGGTCCTTCGCCGTTACGCTCGGCGCGCGAAAGGGGCGGAGCTTGAACGAAAATTTAAACCTCGATTGCGGCGCGGCTACGCGGGTAATCGAGAAAATAACTGTGTCAGCCTTCCAAACAAAACCTCTTCAGCTTCACTTTAATGGCACGTTCCAGTGGCGAGCGTCGGCGGCGTAACCGAGCAAACGAGCACAACAGCGAAGGATGAAATAGAAAAGCGTAGTGCCGACGATCGCTTCGAGATGGCACCAGAGTACCGTGCGTCCTCTGTTCACTTCTTTATCTTTCATCGGTCACTGCTTTTCATCGGATAACAAATGTTAAACGTTATCCCTCGACGCACGACGCGCCTGAATGTATCAGAAGTTTCTCGAATGTCATCGATAGTTCTATCCGTTGGCTGTTGTCACAAAAGCTTTTTGCAATCTGATTCTATGCGCGACGCGAATTGTGTAGTACTTTCTGGAAGACACGAAGGCACAAGCGATTACTCTGGAACCTTCGACGAGTCATTTTTAAAAGCCCACGCGCTTGACCCGCAGATGAGATTTTCGACGATCGCAGACTCCACTCGCCGCTCTCGTTGTGCTTGAGTGTTACTTGTTTTGTAACGGTACGCTCCGTCTGCAACATGCCGCAGGAGACAGATTGTCCGCGCCAGCCAATAAATCGCGAATTGAAAACACGCGTACAGCTGCGCTCAAATTTCGCATTAGGGAGTATTGTATTCGTCGGCTAATTTCTTTTAGATACGATGTCAATATGTACACTTTATTAAGTACATGAAAACATGCCGTAAATGCAGGTACAAAGCTAGCAAGATACAGTAGTCAGAATGATTATACATTATCAATACCTTGCTTCAAATTATGTGTCAAATACTTTCGTCCAATTAAATGGATGGCAGAAAGTGTTAACATATGAACACAGTACCCGTGCTATTTCTGCTTTACATCAACGATATTGCTAAAGATGTGGACCCACAGATTGAGGTTCGCCTTTTCGCGGACGATTGTCTGTTAATTTGTCTAGTGAGGAGCGTCTGCGACCAATCGCTGCTAAATGATTCCCTAAACGTAATTTCTAATTGGTATGCAGCGTACGACTTCGAAATTAACTTTGATAAATGTAGTTGCATTAGTGTTACAGCGCTAAAATCCCCATTGTACTTTACTTACAGAATGGGACGTAAAAAATTCGACGAACAGTAAGGATGAAATATCTCTGTATTACTATCACACATAACTTAAGCTGGAACGAACATATTGCCAATATTTGCAGATCAGCACAGCGAAAGCTGGGAATGCTTCGGCGGAAATTAAAGCAAGCGTCTCCTGATGTAAAGCTGAAGGCTTACACTACGAATTTTCGACCTACCCTGGAGTACGCGAGTGTAGTGTGGGACCCGTATCGACGAACTCTAATAAATCAGATCGAGCGAGTAGAGCGTCTTGCTGTGGGCTTAATTTTTTCTAAATTGGAGAGAACTGAATATGTTGCTGCATTGATTGATAAGGCAAACCTTCTAGATCTAGCTTCATGAAGGAAAATAGCTAGGCTAAAAGTTTTTTATCAATTGTACAATGGCATGTTAAACATTAATCCCGCACTCTACTTGCGCCCTCCTGGCAGAGTATCACCTCGGTCCTGTCACCCATGCATTGTTAGACTTTATGTGTCTAGAGTTAATGTTTACAAACATTCGTTTCTGGTCAAAACTATAGAAGAGTGGAACAAACTTAACTCAGAAGTATTTGACGGTACGAATTCACTTGCAAGTTTTGAAAAAAAAAAAAAACCTAGAAACATGATATATCTAGATTCAATGTACTTTTTTTCATATAGCTTTGCACTACGCTGTTTCTTGCTGTGGTTTTGTTTATGCTGTTGTATGCTGGTTTATAGATTTTTGCTTTCAGTTTCCATTCTGCTGCTTGTATTACGCTGTGTGTATATTCGCTCTTAGTGCTGCGAATTTTCCCACTCTGTAACAGCCCGAAATAGCTCACAGTATTACAAATAAAGAACAAATAAATGAAAGCAGCAAACAATGCAGTTGTAGAAAGTAAGCAAGCAATCGGTGAAACAAGTTTTATTGCGATAGCAATTATATGGACACTCAAAAGCAGATTTCTGCCGTGGGCGTCGCCGTCGCCGTGAGGTTCCGTATGACGTCATTTGGAGAAGTAATCGTCGCCGCGCGGCGAAGGCTGTATGTGCGAGTGAAAGGGCACGAGGGGCGCGTCTTTCACGGGGAGTGAACGCACGGCGGAGAACGAACGCGCGTTCTGCGCCGTGCTCGCTTAAGGGCTGCAGAAGTAGGCGTCTCTTTTCTCCTTTACAATGACCATATATGTAGAGCAAACGTGCCTTCTTCTGACGCGCGGTGGCCGTGTGGGAGGGGGAGGGAAGCGAGGCGACGTTTAGCTGCGGCACCAAGTGCCTATTTATATCAGAAGCTCCGGCAACAGTCACCAACGCCGCACGCATTTTGAGCGAACGCGGGCAAAACGCCGATGGCGTCGACAACAGTTCTGCGTGTTGCCGATGCTGCTGCATGTCCAAGTTTATACAGCTGATAAAGCTAATATCATTACTCCGTATAGCTCTCTACAAGTTTGCTATCGCAATTGATGGTTCGCCTTTCAGGTGAAACTGCGACAACTTTTTTTAATAGTTGGTGTGAAGCGCATGTTTTTCATATGACTGCAATAATGACCCTTATGATGCACTGTTAAGAATACTTGCACCTTGGTCATGCTTGCTATTCTCTGATATCTAGTGGAAACAACGAAAATCTGGACCATTTGGTGTTAAAGAGGATATTTCTTGGTGTTAGGGAATGCCGAAAACACGTTTGTCTTGTCTCTGGTTTTGATCTGCAGAAGGAGCTTCCCTTACTCAACATTTTATGTGGTATTTCGTAAATAAATTTATGGCGCGCCAATTTGGCGCGATGTTGTAAGGTTAGTAATCCGGCTCGGTAGATTGGTTGTGATGGTGATCGAGTCAGTTACTTTGTACTTATCAGGGGCGTAACCCCCCCCCCCCGAAATTTTTTTCCGCAACCCCCCCCTCCCCACTTACCCACCCTTTGTTCTCGTCGCTTCGCGCTGACATAATTCATGAAACCGGTGCTACTATCACAATTTCATTCCTGGGCACTTCCGTTTGGGTTGGTAATTTACAGCGAATCATGTATGCATATGGAAAAAACTGTCAATGCTTTGACACTCTGTGAAGTTTTAGGCGAGAATGTGGCGGCCGCATTCTGAAGCAATAAATGCGCAACAAATGCGGCAGCCGCATTTTAGATAATGGCGCAAACGTTTGAGGCCCGTTTACTTAGATTTAGGTGCACTTTAAAGACCCCAGGTGGTCGAAATCTGCGGTATACATTTCCGCCGCTTCCCTTCAGGTGCTGGTTAGGCCGCGCTCGCGCAGGATCTTAGCCTGCGCGAGAAATGTCTCTTGTTTGCGATCGCGCCCCTACGGAAGGCTGGTAATTACTGTTGTGTTGTTGAATCCCAAACCAGCAATTACGGAAGGCTGGTAGTTGCTGTTTTGTTGTGGAATCCCAATCTAGCAATGTACACACGAAGGGGTTGATCACAGCAGTGAAATTCCACCTATTCGCAACAGAATGCACGAAACAGACAGCCGACAAGCATGAATTACTGCTGTGCGCAGTACAGCGTAAGTGAACTCTTGTTGCAGGCGCTGACAGTTCTCATCGGAGTTCACGCGTCCTGAGAAATTTATTATGTGCACTATGCACTGAACAAGACCGGAGTTCAATCTCTGCATCCCTAGTACACCAATCAGTCGATATTCTGTGAGGTACAAGGCCGCTTCCTGTTTGCACCGGCGTAAGTGAAGCAGAAATGAGTTGCACGTACGCACTACTTAAAATGCGTACACATGCCATATCTATGCTGTGCGGTGAAATATTCTGTACAATTCTGAATCTGTTGACGTAAAGGCAAATGACGGCTGCACGCTCGCACACAGCGCAAGACACAGCGGCCCATGCACTTGCCGCAGGAAATGCAACCCTCTCGTATGAGGAAGCAGGGCGACGAAAGCTTCGAAAAAAAAGCCTTACGCGTTTTTGAGCGTATTTAAGTTTTCTAGCGCAAAGACGCAGCGAACAAGCTATTGCTATGGGAGTAGGTATAGCCTGGTCACACGTGCATTTTCACGCGTATAGCCGTCCTTGACTTGTGAAACGCACTTCGCCCCGACGAGGACGACGCCATCTACGCTTAACGGAAATAAACAATTAATGATGTCTTCTCCGATCGCACGGGTCGTCTCATTGATGAGTTTTCGAAGACTGGTCCATTCAGTGGCGCGATGAGAGACCGTTGCTCCAAACGCCCACTGTACCTATCTTACTTACTGTATTTACTGAGCTTACTTTACTTTTTACTTAATTTCTTCACAAGCACACGCACACGCGAGGGGGGGGGGGCGGACCCATGTCTTTGATATACATCTATAGAGTCTGCTTAAACTACCGATATTTATTATTGATCACGTGACGTAGATGAAAGCATAAGCTTCCCCCCCCCCCCGGAAAAAAATGTCTGGCTACGCCCCTGGTACACTGTAAAAAATTTCCGTAATTTCACAGCAAAAACCTACGTAAAATTTACGTAGACCATTCTGTTTTATGAAAAACGGCGGGATTCTACGTAAAAAAGACGGACGTGAGCTCCGTTTATGAAAAACGGCGGGATTCTACGTAAAAAAGACGGACGTGAGCTCCGTTTTTGAAATACGGAGAGCCGTCCGTAATTTCATGAGGAGGGCAACTGAACATGTTACTAGTGAAAAATGAACACGCAAAGAATATAACGAAAAGACACTGTCTACTCTCACTGCCAGTTACATATATCACCATAGATAACGCTGTTTGAACATTATTTGCGTGCGAGCATAGTAAACACGCAAAAAGAAGCAGGTAGGGTTTGAGCGGTGGCGCTGCTTACCACCCTTTCATCGCGCCTACACGCTGGGTTGGATTCCTCCAGCACAAACAACTGTACGAGTACTCGCTAATGGCGGACGGTGGAGGTGGTGTTCCTGTCGCATTTGTGATTTCACACTAAATAGGAAGGAATCGGCGCTGGATTGTTACACAAGTAAGTGATTTAAGTGTCCTTTCTTCGTTGTTGGTGCACGTCGCGCGTGCGAAATGCTCCGCGATGGCCGGTGATGGGCTCAATTGTGTTGTCTGAGCACGCTCTTTAACGAGATTCCTTGGCCATGAGGATTGACAAAGCGACATTGCGAGTCTGTGATAAAGGGGTGTTTCATTTGCTGTGTTGAATGCATACTCACTACAACTGAGACGTGTAGGCAATATTAGCGGCGTTGACGCCTCTAGTAGCTCCTTTGTCGTCTAATGTGGCCGCTGGTTTACGGACGTTAGCATTCCAGTTAGTACTGTGTTGTGCTGTGTTCTCGGCGTTCCAAAATTAAGTGAAGGCGTTGTACCCGTTGGTATCTCTCTCGACGCGGTGCAACGGTATGTTACCAATATTCGGTGACGCACTGCATCACAGTGAAATTTTTAGCCATTATTATAAGCTTCGGACGCAGTGCCTTGGCTGGGCGTGCATAATCGCAGTGTTCACGCCCGGGATTGGAAGATTGCTCATGTATGAAGACCTCATTAAGCATGTTCGATGTGCATGCCCCTTCATTACAATCAAATGACGGTGGAGCGTGCTTACTGTCATAACCTTGTGCCACCTGCAGTGGTAGGGAACACGGGTGTCACACGGTGCCCTTTCGTTTGTAGTAGAGCCCGAGCAATCGTGCACGATCGCAATTGAAAGTTGTCCGCGTGATACCCGTTAAGAGTCATTGCAAAGGAAATGGATTATTTTCTACCTGGCAATCTGTATTCGTTTTTTTTTTTGACAGCTACCAGGCTGACGATTAACGTTCTGACGCAGTACGTCAGCATATCACGTATTCTGGGAGGGAGGATTGCCGCTTAAGTTCTGCCCATATGCGGCCGTAATTGTAAAACAAATGCATGCGAAAAGTAATTTTTAACTTAACCTTGACATAGAATAGTGGTGGCCAAACGTGCATTACGGACATTCCAAAGTTATATATATTCCTAACAAGTGTAAAAACAAACCAAACTATATGTCAACACTGATGTTGAAGGGAAGTTCACACTTACTGTCTCGAGTTGCATAGACTAATTTTCAGCTTACACGCATCATTGCAATAATTATAAAATGCGTGCATGTGTTGTAAGTTATGCAGGGCAAAATTTTTGTCAGCTCATTTTTCTAATAGAAAGTGCTTCATAAAGTTTTTTTTTGCAAAAAGTTAAACGAGGCCATTAGCACTTTATAAAATACTGTGAGCTATCTCACAGCAATAACAGTAATTCAGTGACAAGCTTATATGCAATAGTGTAATTGTATATAAAAATGTTTGTGCTTTGCTTTGGATGACCGGTCAGAAAGTAACTGATATCAGTATTTCATTTGCAGCTGTTGCACCAGTGAAGGATGTCTGTGTGCCGCCTTGCATTCAGTTTCTCAGTCATGGGGGCCTGCTTGCAACACCAGTGGTAATGCAGTCTTGCATTGTGCTATTTGTTCTGGTAAGCTGTGCCATTCTATCGTATATCAGTCATGCATATGCAGTCCTAATGGACATTTACTGCAAATGTTGGTTGAATGACAATGCCTATACAAGTATAATAATTCTTGCAGATGTATCCAAAAGATAAATGATGTTTTGTTCTTCCTGGGGCAACCAATTGGTTCAGCATGAGGACGTCGACTTGAAAGTGGGATTGTTTCATACTTGTCTCGGTTGCACATGAGTTGTGTTCAAAAAACACTAATAGCACCAGATTTCGGGATATGAGGCAACAGATAAAACATGCACCAATAAAAATTCTTCGTTTAGTTTGCCTCTATGAGTATGCAAAAACACCTGCATACTGACCTCTAACACTGTCATGCATGGGCTCCATGGTAACTAAGTGTAGCCACTGCTCAGCTTACTATAATAGGTGAAGATGCCTCGATGGATTTGCGTGTGACATTGGAAGGTATCATAACAAGGTAAAATATAGCTTCAGCACACAGCTGTGTCACGTGGTCAGATGACCAAAATATATGAATATTTTGAAGGGAATGAACAGCACTACTGCCAGAATGAAGTGAAGGTGAAGGGCACAGCAACACATTCTCTTTATCCTGTCTATGGCACCATTCAGTTCCTTCCTACACATGCACCAACCAGCCCAGTTCAGAACGCTCTAGCAGTTCATCTGAAATACCTTAATTTGTCTAGAAGATTAAGTGTATACACACTAGCATATGTGGGGGCTATTCTGCGAGTTTTGTATGTTTTGAACATGTGCCATGAGGATTCTTCATTGCTCAAAACTTGATATACAACTGCACAAAGCAGCATCAATAGCTACGTTGCTTCCCCATCTTGTGTCGAGGGTCTGTGCGTGTTTTCTAAGATAGTCCTTGTGTCGTCATCCTGTTTGTCCTACATAATTGCTGCTGCAGGGCAGTAGGATGTTGTAAACAGCACCAACTGCACTTCCTATGATCTCCAGCACATACTTCTTGATGCAAACTTCTTGTCTTGACCTGGTCCGGTTGACATTTTCGTACCTGACCAGTTTGTTGGCCCTGAAAATAAAAAGGTAGTTCCAACTCTCCCTAGCAATTTGCTTGAATTCACAGCTTCCTTTGTGTACCTATTGTATAGCAGTGATAGGCCTTGGCTTCCTTGAAGTACTCCGACTGAAGACTTCACCTATGTTCAGCTCCGTTAAATGCTTCTTGGCAACGCATGGCGAAAGGCAGTGCGAACACACTGTTAAAAGCAACCATACTTGGGTCTTGAAGCTCCCCTCCACTTCGTGGTAGTGCCCTTGTGTTCCTGTAGCAACAACACGCTTCAGTGTTCAAGTGCGCTAATAGGAAAGGCCAAGACACTTTTGAGTGTGGGGCATAGATCTGGCACGATGCTCACCACAGAAAACCTTCAAGCCAGATATTGGAGCTTGCCTTCCAGCAGTTTTACTTCCATGAGCACACCTGGCACTGTGGAGGAGACATTAAAAAATGGCTGAACTCCTTGAGTAGCCTTGCGTGGTAACTTCTCAGACAAAAACACTGTCAGGTAACCGTAAAACTCTAGCTAATGTGGGCACCAGTGTAGTAAAGTTATTTTGCTTCATTGGCAACTTTCTCCTCTATATTAGGTGAAGTAAGGCTACTAAATGGGTAGAGTGATTTTCTTCCTGTCTTCTCTGCAGTGCTAGATGAGTTCACGTACGGGGAAGAACTACCACTAGAGAGTGATCTTCCATATCTGGACCGCAGGGTTTTCTTTGGTTAGTGTTATGTATGCTGGAGCTATGCTCAATGTTTGGAGGAGGGTATTCTGCCTTCCGCATCGGCACACTCTTTCGTTGTGGAGCTCATCACAGGAACACCAAAAGGCGTCCTCAAGAAATCGAGGCATCACCAAGTGGAGGAGAGCTTCTGAACCCATGTCTAACATTTCCTTAAAGTGTGGTGGCCACTGTTATATCATATTCACAAGGTCAGTCATAATGTCAAAGAGACTGTTGGGAAAGCTGGAACTTTCCTTTTATTTTTCACGTCGAGCAATCGGGGTACATTGTGCGAAAAGGGTGACTCGGATCTAGCCTTGACGCAAAGTGTAGTAAAAGGCAGAACAGCAGTTCATCAACTGTGCGGTTGTTGTTTACATTATCCCGCTATCCAGCAGCTGCAACTACGCAGGACAACAAGCCTAGTATATATATGTTTGTCTTTAAACAAAATTCTTTGCCTGCATTCATGTTGTCTAGCCTTCTCCCGTCTTTTCGTGCTGTCCCCAAGTAATCGCATAGGTACACTCTTACATAACTTGCAATTATAAGATTCATGCTTGGGAATATAATCGGAAACTGTGCCATATGGATGACTTAATTCATTACACGTGGTGTTAAAGTGGCTGTGCAGTCTGGGTAGGGGCTTCAAATCTGCTTGTTATAGCAATTCATAAGTTGCTTCCAAAACTTGAGATACAAAGATTCAAGCTATGTCTGTGAAAACAGTGCATCATGTTACAAGGAACTGTTAGAACACTCATGGGAAATAGCTCGGTATTGCGAGAGGTTGTAGAAACTTGCTTCAACTTGCTTTCTACAGCATTTTATAAAGATGCTTTTTTAACTCCCGCATCTCTCGTGTTGTCTCATCACAAAACTGTAAACAAATATGAGTATTATGCCTTGAATTTCAGTAAAGATTACATGAATATGATTAATCCTTTCCGACGCTATGCACACAATTCAATACACCAAGATAGTGCATTAATAGCAATGGCATTGATTAAAGTAAGGATATTTAAAATGTGTCCCGTACATCTTCAAACTCTTCTAATTGAAATAGTGCTGCATGTTTGAATTACACAGGCAAATTGTTTTAGTAAAGGAAGTATGCAGGTAGATGGTTGGGTACTTTGCTTGGTGTATGTAATTGTATGTATGTCACTTCTTTCATCGTTTTTCACAGTGTGTTGCACCAGTCCTAATTTTCGAATGGCTGGATAGGTGCTATTCAAGCCTGGTAGACATCAAATAGTTGATGTTTGCAAATCTGATGTACTTGCACTGAGTTTTTGCATGGAGTGCACATTCCATAAACTTGACAAACTCACTAAAGAACTGAAAACTCCTAATCTATTGTACTTCTGTAAGCATTTTATGAATATGAAGATGTAATAAATGCGGTGAAGCTAAGTTTTCAATCAACACAACTAATTGGCATGTGAAAGGGTTAAGGAAAGAGGCTCCTTGAAACAATTTCTCGAAACATTGCAACATACCACCTGAGGGTCTCCAAGCTTAACCTCTTACTACTGTTTTGCAAATCACAATATTGACTGAATGCAATATTTTTCTGACCATGATTTTCATGTAATGTAAAGAAAGTTAACACGCCTAGTCTTACATGAAGATAAATTCGAAATCATTTATTTGTAGCACTCACTTAGCAGCAGTTCTGAACTTTTCTTTATCAGTATAGTACTTGTGATTCACCTTTGTATTGCTGAGTACAGGTAGAGATATGGTTAGTTTACTAGAAAGGATCCCGAATTTTCCACCTTCTGATTGTAGCTTAGACCGTCACTTGTACTTCACAAGGAGTGGACTGTGGTAGCTAGGAAATATAGTTTTCCTGAGAATTTCCATGCATGCAATTTTGATTCTGTCTGCTAGCATGTTTGTATTACAGCATGAATTTCATAGATTAGAGGCTCCATGAAGGTACATTCTGTCGTTGAATGTCTATGAGATGGTTAAGCAGGTTGACTGTATCTAGTTACAACTCCTCATGTCCTGTGGCAGTTACGTTTGTGTGGTTTGGTGCTGTCAGTGTAAGCTTAACATTTCTTTCCTTCTCCCAGGAAGGACACAAGCATTGAGGAGCCATTTGACCTGCCACTACACTGATACGGTATTTGGTAGGTTCTATTACAGGTTTTCTTTCGTGTAGTAGTACCTGCTATAATTCTGTATAACGTGTTCAGACCTTTAGTCAGCAGGCTGTTTGACAACAGGTATTTACAAATGAATAACTAACAAGATTTTCAAGGTCATTAGTGATACAATCGTTGCACACTACTGCATTTTTCTGCAAATTAATTGATGAGCCATCCAGCAAGTGCTGCTCTCCTGCCTTAATGCACAAACCTTCAAATACTGTTAACCCTATATCACAAGTGTACAGCAAATGGAGATGACTGTTCACAGCGACAAGTTCATAATGTTTACTTACATGCAAAAGGGAGTCAAACGTCAGGTACACATTTGAAGTTTTCCAAAACAAGTTCGTCATCATAGTGCATAAATGAACAAGTAACTTAGCGCAATAAAAATACACAGGCACAAGAAAGGGAGACAAAGACAAGCGCTTGGTGACTCAGAAGTGTGTGACATATATGTTCCAACCAATTATTATTTTCTAAATTTTCTTCTACTGATCCAGGATTCCTATGACTACTTGCCTTAGGTAACATACTCTGTTGCCTTCTTGCCCTAGAAAACATAACTAGTGCCTTCTTGCAGCCCTTTAAACTGGCAACATCTTCACCACCGACAGTAGAGCATGTTCAGATAAATTCAACTAGACATGCCTGGTGATCACTTAATTTTGGTGAACAAATTTTATTTTGTGCCCGAGCCTGACGACAATGAAATCAATGATATCTTCTATTTTGTTGTAGCGCAAGCTGAACGACAAGGACAACAGAAAGGCAAATTTGAGGCACAGCCAGCGCTAACGTTCAACAACAGATTCGTTTCCAGTTCTCATCACTATATATACCCTGAAAACGTCATACAACACGTGTAAACGCTCGGTAAACATGAACTAAAAAAAAAACGGGAACCACACGCATGCAGTTTTTTAGCCACATAGATTGACAGACATGTAGACGTTTAACGCGAACAAAGATCGCATCATCTTCCACCTGCTTCTACTCATGATAACTGTTTTTTTAATCTAGGTTTGCGCTTGCATCTTTGGCAATGAAGGGCAAGAAAACCATCAGCAGCCAGGTATTTACTTTGTTATTGTGTTCTCGTAGCCTGTCATTTACACATCTACCAGTTTGACCAATGTAGGACCGTCCACACTCAAAGGAATGTCGTATA
Organism: Dermacentor silvarum; assembly: GCF_013339745.2. Classification (NCBI taxonomy): domain Eukaryota; kingdom Metazoa; phylum Arthropoda; class Arachnida; order Ixodida; family Ixodidae; genus Dermacentor; species Dermacentor silvarum. The sequence goes on from NC_051154.1 coordinate 402,918,824, forward strand.
AAACACACGTGATGCAATCAATGAATTTGTTTTTATGTTCATTTTCGCATGCAGTATCCGCAATTCTTTCTGGCTTTGTCTTCCTTCACAGGCTCCCCAATTTATTAGGAGCTGAAAAAACTATGTTGATATCAGACCTTCCAGCAATCTTTATTCTGTGGGAGAAACTATGTATGTAGGGAATGACAGCAACCTTTCTTTTCTTTATGTCGGTGTTTGTACCATTCACTTGCTCGGAACCTTTTTTCACTTGGCTCGGGTAACCAGCGCCGCTTAAACGTGAGACTTGCCATCTGAAGCTATTGTGCATTAGGTGCCGGCATGGCTTCTTGAGCGCTTCACTGTAACACACCTTCATGATTCCCCCTCTTCAAGTTTTGTATGCACGGAATGAAATGGTAAAAGTGGCTTACTTGCCCAAATGGTAAAAGTGGCTTACTTGCCCTAGGTTCTTAACCCCAGCAGGTTTTGTTATCGGTGAGCACAAAATTAATGTGAAGGAATCCAAACTTCCCGTCACATGCCTATCCTGCGCCTAATGCACGATTGCTTCGAACGGCAAGTCTCACGTTTAAGCGGCTTTGTTTACCCGAGCCACGTGCTCATGTCAGTCGCAGCAGGACTGCTTAAAAAGGCACAGCAAAAAGGTTCTGAGCAGGTATATGGTATAAGTACCGATATAAAGAAAAAGATTGCTGCCATGCCCTACATACATAGTTTCTCCCACAGATTAAAGATTGCTGGAAGGAGTGACATCAATGTTGTTTTTTCGACGCCTACTAAATTAATGAGCCTGTGTGGGAAGTCAAGGCCAGAAAGAATTTTGGATACTGCATGCGAGAAGGAACATAAAAGCAAATTCATTGATTATATCGCGTGTGTTGTATACCGCATTCCTCTTGGGTGTGGAGGGTCCTACATTGGCCAAACTGTTAGATGTATAAATGACAGGCTATGAGAACACAATGACAAATTAAATACCCTGGCTGCTGACGGTTTTCTTGCCCTTCATTGCCAAAGATAAGTGCAAACCTAGATTCAAAAAAGCAGTCATCATGAATAGAAGCAGGTGCAAGATAATGTGCTGAACTATAGACACTAGAAACATATAAATATTTGGTGACACATCAGTAAGCCTTCAATTTTATTATCCTCGAAAGAGCTTGATTATCTTTGTTCACGTTAAACGTGTACATGTGTCAATCTGTGTGGCTTAAAAAACTGCATGTGTGTGGTTCCTGGTTTTCTTTAGTTCATGTTTACCGTGCCTTCACACGTGTTGTATGACGTTTTGAGGGTATATATAGTGACGAGAACAGGAAATAAATCTGATGTTGGAAGTTAACACTGTGTGCATGTCAAATGTGCCTTTCTGTTGTACCTGTTGTTCAGCCTTGCGCTGCAATAAAATAAAAGATGCCATACAAACAAGCCCCTATAGCTACCCTCATTGTTAGTTTCGCAAGAAAAAGAATTGTCTTTGAAAATAAAATATAGAAGCACCTGTTCAGTTGGAAGCATTTTTTTCTGGATTCTGCCAAATCCGTATTTTGATTAATCCCAAAGAAAAAGTGTTGTGGCTATGGCTCTAAGAATATTTTGGCACAGACTGCAGGCAAATAGCATGAATTCCAACTAATTACCACGGAGTATCCCTGCTATGATATAAAGTAAAACTTTGAAAACACATCATTGCACATGTTTTAAGTTCAGTGTGTTTTTCTCTGCATCTATTAACAGCACGGAATTTGGCCATCCTGTTGCCATTGAAGTCGCAGACATTTGGGCAAATAGCTCTGCCCTCGTTGACTCTCAAAATCCACGAGAAGCGCTCATATTTGGACATTGCTTTAGTTTGAGCTTTACTTTAGAATTTTTGTAGGAGAGGCGGAATTCCCAAATTAAGCACGTCACCCAAGTAATGCTGTCTGGAACGACATGTTGCATTATTTGTTTGGTTCTGGGGTTGCCAGTCAAGGAATGGACAGAATAAACGGTACTGCCTGTAGCTGCCACATATGGGGTCCATGTGTACTTGTTGCAGGTTCATTTACGTCGCGAAAGTGCTACAGGTTACTTCGAAAAGCACAGACTGACAAAACGGCAAATTTTGGGGGGAACACAGCGACTTATGTGGATTGACCTTGGGTGGTGTGTCTATAATTATAACTTTTTAAGGGGGTGGAGATAGTATGTTGACGCACTGACGACCATAACTTTCAATTATCATTGCTTAAGTAAAAAGTATATTGCACATTGATACTTTCATGACAAAAACCAACCAAATCTGAAAGAGGCTGAAAGGCACACATGTTGTATTGCAAGGCATGCTTTCTTCATATTGTTGCTAATTTATAAGCTGGTCATCTGGACAGTACCTCTGGCTTGGTTGTTTTGCATCGGAATTGTACAACATGAGTGGTTTGAGCTCGTTTTAAGAGTGCTTCATTGTTTTGGGAAAACAGTGGAATCTGCAAGGTTTTCTATTAGAGCAGTGAAAGTTGAAAGCCATGGTCCGCAGTATGGTGGGGGTCGTGGTAGCTCTACCTACATGCAGAAAATGTAATCTCTGACTGTCAATGTGCACATGAGAGTTTTGCCTGTTCCAAGTGAGCCATCAAATAACTTGGGTAGATTTCATCTGAAGTTTTTCATGTTATAAGGCTAGGAACATATACTAACAAGGCAGAGTATGACATTTTTTTTAGAGCACTGGTAGTTACATTTGTGACTTGGAAATCATTTATTGTTGATGTATCTGACTAAAACGGTGATGATGGTGGTACAGTAAACCTTGTTACAAGAGGCACCCAAGGGACTCGGGAAACATGTCTCTTGTAACCAAGGTCTCTTGTAACCAAAATTCTAAAAACACTGAGGAGTCGAACTAGACCACTTTATTATACATGAGCACCAAAGTGTGTTTAAACTCATCTTTGATGCGAACAGAGCTGTCTCATGGAAACATGGCTATGGCTCCGGAGTTTGATTACCGGCGTACAAAGTGACCAGCACCGTATACGCTGTGACAGAAATCCAACTCAATGGTACTCTGTCACAGAGTCGGTGTGGGAGCGCGACGATTATAGAAGCATAATGGCAGAAAATTCAGTGAAATTGGTAGTCTCAACCATGTGAGGAATGACAGCCGGCTGCGGAACGAAACAAAATAGAGCCAAGGGAGTGAAAATTGCAGCGCATACCGGTTAGTACGACGTTAGCCGCATTACGTGAGCGTGTCTGGGTTGTGTCTTATAAATAGTGAAGAATTTGCTCTAGGGACATAAAAAAAGTTGTCCTTAGTAACCGAGTGTCTCTTGTAACCGAGTGTCTCTTGTAACCATGTCTCTTGTATGCAATGTTGTTAACATGGCGAACATAGGAAAACCAGCAAAACCATTTTGAAATGTCTCTCATAACCGAGTGTCTCTTGTAACGAGATTTTACTACTAATAAAGAGTCTTAATTGATTGTTTTTTTTTTCCTTTTCAGGCAAAGGCAGGAGGCATCTGCAAGCAACCAGTCATTCCGATTCTCAACCAATCCTTCTAGTCAGCCGATTTCTAGTGTCTTATCTTGCAAGTTTTTTTCAGTAAAGCACAATAAACACGCAGTTTCGTTCAGATTCAGGTGGCTTGTTGCTTTTGGGCACGAATTTGTATGTATGCTTTGTACACGTCATGTACAGAACTCAAATGCAACATGGCAACACTGACACGAAGATGAAGCGGTGTAGAAGACAGTTACACAAGGAGGAAACGTGCACACACAGCATTTTCAGTGTGGTGTATGTCCACTTATGTGCATTGATTTCTGCCCCATTTCAAGCTATATCCGATGTGAGTTAGCCATGTTGTAATGTACAACTTGGTATAACTTATTTCAATGAAACAAACAATTTTCTCATTTGCTGGAGATATACACCTGCATCATCATTTACAAAACAAATTTTGCACCTGTTGATACGAAGCAAGATAAAGCTGAACAAGTTCGTACGGATTCATGGTACAGGCACGCAAGCATAGAAGACATGGACACAAGAAGAACAAAAATAAAGGTGTTTCTGTCTTCCTTTCTGTTCTTTTTGTGTGTTTTATGTGCATACCTCTCCTCAGTACGGTCTGTCCGTTTTTAATTGGGAAAGTACGGTGCTCAAGTTACAGAATTTCCGTTCTACGGAGCTCACCGTTTTGCATTTGCAAAATACAGACAATTCCGTGATCACAACTACGGAAATAACCATTTTCCATTCGACGGAAATCACCGTTTTCCATTCGACGGAACTCTCCGTTTTCCATTCGACGGAAATCACCGTTTTCCATTTGACGGAACTCTCCGTTTTCCATTCAACGGAAAAAATTTTTACAGACTATCCGTTTGACGGAAACGCTGTTTTTCATTTACGGAAAAGTGTCCGGCAACGTTTTACCTTCAACTTTCACCGTAAACTGAAGAAATTTTTTTTACAGTGTACTTACTGTCGATAAACTTAACGCTTATCTCGCAATTTTCGATAACTTCGTTAGTATTTTTAATTGCATTTGTAAAACATGAGAAACTGGCGTATTCAACAATCGGTTTAAGAAATGAGGTGTAAGCGAACAATTTGACCTCTGGTGTAGCCTGGGAGTGTCTTCGAAGAAAAAAAAAAGTCGTTTTAATGCGTCAGAAGTTATAAGATTCACATGAGGGTCCCATCTGAGATTATCAGATGGGTACACGATGAAATCGGGAGCCTTTATCAGACATTGGAACCGCATGCGGTTCCCCATCGCTCACCGGTGGCGCAAGAAATGAGACGGCCATGCGACTCCATTTTCGCGTTGGAATCGCTAAGCACAGTACACACTCACCAGTGGAACTAAAATGGAGCCCATCAGACGCGGAATCTCGGTAACGGTACTTACCTCATGCTTGCTCGACTTGGAGCGCCGGAACATCATCGCCATATTTCAGACTGGAAATCCTACTTGACATGTTTTTTTTTTTTCAAGTTTCCTCGACGTTTCTTTGACCCCCAAGTGAGCGAAATGGTATTTAAGGTTTAAGATCGACTCAAGTATTACGTGCAGCAGGTTATCTAAATCGTTCTTGAAGATTGCTTACACTGAGAATTAGGTGAGGATTTATGTAACTCCTTGGTATTCGCATATGTAAATTATCTCTTCACTTGGGCCTACAGGATAACCGCTCACAAACTTTTAAAGTGCGAGAGAGAGCTATAAGAGGTAGTTTTAGTGAAAGATAAGTTAAATAACAACACATTTTTATGGCATCACCCTCTCTTATAAGGTCTCTCTTATGTTTGCGTTCCGGTACGTTAAAGTAAAAGTGTTCAAGGGACGCGCACCTAAATGTCCCGCAAAAGCGCTTCTGTTTAACGCACGTAAGGCGACAAACGCTATTCCAAAACTATAATAATGCCTCTCTGAACCGCACTCTACGCGGTCTCCAATTAATACCAGCCCCTCTGCGAAGCTTGTGCAGACAATCCCGCACATTACGGTCAACATCTTTCGTACTATCATTTACGCAGGCTTTTAACTTCCTTGCAACAAGACGGTATTGTTTTCGAAAATACGTCTTTCCTTCAAGTTCTCGTTTATTTTTTGCCCTCGTGAAATTTATATGTTACCTGTATAGTCCATCACTGGTAGCTTACTCGGGACGTCGTTCCTTCTTTTGTTTTCAAGTTGTTTTGTTTCTTACTGCACATAATACATTTAAATACAAAGCGTATGGTTCCACTGTTATTAATGTTTTTAAAATATACACTGCTTGTCCTTTCCCTCTCTCGAAGAATCAATATATTGGTGGTACGAGACATTTGTTGACCCTGTTGTCATTCTATAAGTAGGGTTTGAGGACGTGTCCAGCTCATGGTAATCTTTACCATGCAGGCTCTCATCCTGGTGCTGAAAACAAACCTACTTTACCTATCTGCCGAATCACAGTGCACATGTGCTGAGGGACGTAAATTAATGGTAGTTGTCCCGAGTAGCTGACCGAAATTGAAGCATCCATTGCCCTAGGGCGAACCGGAACCAGCCCTTTGCCTTCGAGTTTTTGTCAACCTGGACATGACATCACCTGAGGTGAGCGCGCTCCTACCACCTCAATACCTGTTACAGCAAGACGCAGAAGTTACGCTAACTTACACCGCTAAAAGCAGGACTCATAAGCGTTACAAAGAATGGTGTGCGCATCAGTAAAAGGGGAAAATGGGCACAATAGACGAACCTTGCGAGGTAGCCAGCCATTGAGTTGTGTCGGATCCGTTTTCTTCGGCGAGAAATGGCGATGATGACGATGTGCCTTGTACAATGGGACATACCCACTGTCGGGGCTTGGCCACGAACCGGGGGTTATCATGAATGAAGAGAAGTATATGTAAACGAACACAAAACCGGGCAATATATCAAAGAAATTGTGTAATAATTGTCAGCATTGTACAGAAAGGAAGAATTAAAAATAACCTGGGAATTTAACACCTAATGTGTTAAGGTGAAGGATAAGATATATTTTCAATAATATTAAAAGGTGGGTGGATATTCGCAGTTTCGAATTTAATGAATCATCAATAAATTTATCATGGAAAATGGTGTACAATAGGAAAACCATTTGTGTCGCATAGGTGATATATTAACAGGGCAAAACAATACAGGTTTATTGTCTGTTATGTACGAACCACCATTTGGTGATGCAACTCAATTTATAGCTTTTCTTGAACAACTTTTAATTACGTAACGGATGAAAAAATTAATATTGTGTTGGGAGGTGCCGTCAATATCAACATGCTTTCAACTTCCCAGCTACAAAGAAATTTTGTGATGGTTATTAGTGGGGTTTATTAGTGCAAGGCACAGAGGTGGCCAAATAGCACCAAGGGATGACAATGGCTTGTCAACGGCACATGAACTGTGAATTACGAGGTCGGATAAAATACAGCTGTATGGAGGCCTATGAAGATTTGCTGGAAAATTCGTAAAATATATATTTGTTGGAACTGTCACAATGACAAATGACGTGTGCTGTGAACAAAGTATTTATTACGGAGTGGTGACGCACTAAAATACGTCGGTGTAAGTAGCACTACTGCCTCAACAGAGCCCTTGAGCACAAGGGCCTGGAGACACGTGCCCTACAAGACGCTACTATCGCAGCAGCACGCTCGGGTGAGAGGATATGCTACGAATCTTGTGGACTTAACTGCGCAATATGTCAAATCACGTAAAAATTGCAAACTGATTTATTCTCAAACAACGGTTGTGGTCCAACAAGCAATGCCGGATGCAGGGAAATGTGCCATCGGTACGATATACGAAAGAGCTTCTTCCTTTCATGTTTTGCTTCCCGGCCCTCCATCAACACGTGGAGGACGGTTAGCATCTCTCCACATTTACCGCAGATAGGAGATTCATCACGAGTCAAAAGGTGAGAGTGTTTACCATGTACATGGCCTATCCGAAGTCGGGAGGAGATGACCTGTTTCCCGTATTTTTGTTGTTGGTGGCCAGTTTCCAAAACACGGCTTAATTAGGTAGAGCTTGTTTGATGTTGGGCCGTCCCACATTCGTTGCCAATAGCTTCTGAGTTCTTTTGCGCAAGGACGGTTTTTAGTCTGGTAGGGATAGCTATGGAGCAGTTGCTAGCTTTCCATGCTATGGACGAGGCGATTTCATCTGCGAGCATGTTGCTCTTAATCCTTGGGTGTACAGGCCCCCAGCACAATATGACATGTTGGTCTGATGCGTAGGTTTACGCAGGAGCGAAAAAGATCAATAATAAAAGGATTCTGATGTTTTCACAGAGACATTATAGCTTTTACGACGCTTAAGCAGACTGTAAGTACAATTGCTTTTTGTAGTTTCAATTTGCTGATGTGTTTAATCAACCATAATACTGCGTACGCCTCTGCTGTGAAAGTGCAGGACGGGTGCGTGCGGGACGTCGAATTACAAAAAAAAAGATGGGCCGACTGCTTCACAAAAAACACCGGCGCATGTCTTTGATGCGTCAGTGTAGAATTCCGGACATGAGTACTTCGACTGAAGCTTTAAAAGGTGAATTACTATGTGTGGCCTCTGGGGGCGTGCTTTGTCACTTCTACAAACGATTTGTCACATTCGAGAAGCTGCCGATTCAACGGCGGCAACAGCTTTGCTGGGACTATTAGATAATTTTCAAATACTCAAACACCTGTTTCTTCACCAAGTTTCATTACACGCAGTGAGAAGGATTCAGTCACTGCAGGTCGCTTTTCGAAATGTGTGGTACATGTCAGTTCCTTCACACTTGGACAACAAGGACCTTTTGGGTTGGCATGTACCTGCAGAAGATACAAGAAACTTGTATCAGATCTTTGCAGATAAACTGTCCTACATAAAGACTTTGTACAGGACTGGTCGTGAAGGCAGCTGTGGCCAGCTGGGTGCCTAAGTGGTCAGCAGGACCAATCAATTTTAAGGCGCTCAGTGTAGCAGACTGACACACTAAAGTGCCATATTCCAAACGAGTACGTATCAAGCTCTTGTACAGATTCATTAGGCACTTCCTATCACTAATACATTTTCTATGTGATAAAATATTAAGCAGGTTCATTGTTATTAGATATATCTGGTTTGAGGTGCTTTATGTGCAGAACGAAGCTTAGTTTAGATTCTAATATGACGCCTAACAAATTGTATTGAGTGTTACGAGATAACCGCTGTACATAAGACCTTACATTGGGATCTGGGACCAGGCCTCTTTTTTGTGAAGAGAACGAATTAACCTTTACTTGGATTCAGCTTAAATCCATTCTCATTGGCCCATTGAACCTGCCTCTCGCCGATGGCGAGGTTAGAAGACTTAAACCCAGCTTAACACCATGTGCGTACATGATTACGTTGCGCTGTGTTTTACACTGGCAAAGAGATGACAAAAAAGGAACAAGATTGCCGACGGACGAAGCGCAACGTTCCCTTCTTTCTCATCTTTTTGCCAGTGCAAAAACAGTGCAGCGCAATCATTAAAGTGCACCAGCTAGCCCCTTCCATTGCTTTACTTAATCGTTTACGTGCACACAGTAAAACATTATTGGTGGTAATGATGTACGCAGAGAATTCATTTTAACCACAAAGAAGATGCAGTTCAGTACACCTCTTTGTGGCAACTCAGTCGCCTGAGTAAAAGTCCGGCAGAAAGTATGTCCAGTTCTTACACGAAATATTCGATTTGACAGGTAACTCTCTATTATATTTAATATGTTTTCCAGAATACCCATGGCAGACAAATCTTGCAGGATTCCATAGTGTCATGTCGTATCATATGCTTCTCATCAGTCTACAAACACTGATCGAAAAAATTGCTTGTGTATAAATGCGTCTCTAATGCTTGACTAAATGTAGTCAAGGTGCTCGGCTGTTGACCTACGAAGGGAAAAATAGTAGCGCATAAGAAACGACGACAAGAGGATGATGATGATGTTTGGTGTTCAATGGCGCAAGGGGCAGCTATGGCCAAAGAGCGCCATGGCAGTGTTGATGAATTGTCTTTGTCTAATGTATGAAATGACCAAATGAATTCAAGTGGAAGATGTAATGTGGCGGCAAAGAGGCGTAAAAACGAGTCGCTGTAAACTGCCTGAAATATATAAGCATAAAAATAATGACAATGCCTAATAGTGTGAGCTCTGGCCATTAAATGTTCGCTACGAACAAGTGATGTAAAAAATGTACAGAAGAACTGTTGTCTCCATAGGGCTCTTGGAGCAAAGGGCTGTGAGGCACGTGCTGTAAAAAGTTATGTAACTGCTGCAGCCTTGGAGGCGAGGCTAGGCTACAGCACATGGCCCGGCCAAATTATTGTTCGAAGATGTTAACTTCATCTAAAAATCTAGAAAAATATTCTCTAGTTACAAAGCGGTTCGTTACTAAGAAAAAAAGTCGCAGTTTCGCCCGAAAGCCGAATAATCAATTGTGATAGCAAATTTACTAGTAGAGAGCTATACGGAGTAAGGATAGTAGTTTTATCGTCTGCATAAACTTCGACACATTCGCTTACAACTGAATCAACGAGCACGGTGTTAGCGCGTACAAGGAAACATGAATAGATCGCACTCGTTGATTGCAGACAACCACTGTCAAAACGCTGGCGTGGGGAAGCGCGCAACAGCAGCGATCGAAGGTTCGTGCGGTCTATCGCTTCAAGGGAAACTGAGCGGCGAAAGCACAGCGCATACAAAGGTAAGAGCTGTGTGGAGATCGCTTTCAAGATGCGGTTCGCGCGACAGCCCTCGGGCGCGCAAAGTACACAGTTGCTGGCAGAGTACAAGCCGCGCCCCCTCTCTCCCGCGCTGGCTTCCCGCTTTCCTCCTTTAGTTTGGGAGATTAGAGAGTTCTAGATTAGGGGGTCGCAATCGTAAGGGCCCCTTAGCGCTTGGGGCCACGGTAATGCGCATGCATTATGCGCACGTCAACTTGCGTCCTTGCGTTGTAGGGTTGGCCAAGTCGCCGAAAACATCGCTGCCCCTAAGAGGTCACGCGACCCACGTAACTCTCGCGGTGAACGAGAACTTCCGTGAAGTGAACCAAGCCGAGACGAGCCGCCAGTCTGGTCAGTCCCGCCACGCACACAGTAGATAGACATGGCTGCGCCGGCAACGCCGTTTGCCCGCGTGCATTTCACTGCTGATGTGGGGCGACCAATCTTTTTGAAGACGTTTCGCCGGAGGCTGCTATCTCTCAGAACCTCCTGCGGGCCCTTCAAAATAGTTTGTCGCCCCGCTGCCTGCGAGACCGTGTGGATTTGCTGCCTTCTCAGTTCGCCGCACGTGACCGAGCGAACCTCAGAAAGTAAGTGTGCTGTTCGCTTCGCTGCTTCCAGCAGTTGTTCTCGGAGCTTATGTTGCGAAGTTGCAAGCTTACCTGTGGGGCGTTCTTTTTGGTCCGGAACAGAGGAGGAGTGCAACGAAAAAGAACAGCTCCTTGCAGAGAACTACGAGCTCGCGAAGGAGAGTGGCTACAAATTGAAGCCCTCGGCTGTCCGTAAAGTTGCGGCCGCACGGCTGCAACAACAGCAGCAGAGACAGTCCCGGCGGCCTGCATCGAATAAAGGCTGTCCGGGACCTTGCTGCCTCAGAAATTGCCACGGAGTCAGATGATGGGACCTACGACGGTGCTTCAATGGCGCACGAGGCCGCCGCTTGTGACGACGACAACCATTGTAAGTTCCTCGTTGATCACCAGGAAACAATGCTTGGATTAGTGGGCCTAGCATTTCTAGTATAGTATATAACGGTCGCTTAGCTTGTATGCTGGTAGTTAAAGGGCTATATTTAACGAGGCTAACCTATAGTGATAAAACGGCCATGCTGTGCACAAGTGCCGTGGTACTGTATACATTTTGGACGCATTAGCCTACCTTTCCATCTTAATACATGAAAAAGGTGCTGCAACTATTGCATAGTACTTTCCTTTTTCTTAAGTAGTGAACAAGTTCGAACGACCGTTTTCTTCTGACTAGAAAGCTAGTGGCAGCTCATCCTCCACACTGCCATTGAGACTAAAAAGAAGAAAAACCTTGTGGTAAAGGCTTCATATGGCCAAGATGGATGGAAGCTTTAGCTAGTTGGTTTGACATTGGTAACGAATAAGTAGCGCAGCAAACAAAGGAAGGCGTATGTGCATTTATATTTCCTGCTTGTTTCTAAGTCATGTTTCATGTCTGTCTGATTTGCTGTACAACCTATTCATTACTGTAACGGACGTGACTCGGAGCCAGACGATCAGCAACAGATTAAATGCCTTTATTCAGCGGGTTATTATATACACAGCCAACCAATGAGGTAGTTGTCACGTAGCTTAAGTGCAAAATAAAGCGGCGTTAGGTGCCGCGTCATAACATTCCTCCCGTTTAAGTTTATTACAAATCAATGGTTCTAAACTATAGTCAGTAACGAATCACTGGTCGTCGGGTACGGGTAGATCTTCTCAGCTGTGTGTCCTCCGGCGTGTAGCGAGGACTCGGAATGGCGGGGCGTCGCTCGACGTCTTCAAGTGCTCGCACCGGAGGAAGCCTGAAGTGGTAGTCGGGTAGAGGCTCTGGTGGCTCCGCTGTTAGCCATGCGCGCCTCAGTTGGTTTCGGTGCCTGTGGTGCACGTCGCCATTGTGCTTCCTCACCAGGTAGGATACCGGACCCTTGACTTTAATGACTTCCGCCAGCTTCCACCGAGGTCCTGCGACGAAACTTCGGGCATAGACAGAATCACAAACACCAAATCCTTTCACTACAGAGCTAGACGTAGCAGGCTGACGGTCTGCGTGCAGCTTGTCTAAAGCTGTGCGTAATTTTCTACCCATCATGAGCTCCGCAGGACTCTTTCCTGACACTGGATGCGGGGTGGTATGTTGTTTCAAAAAGAACCTAGATAGCTTGCACTGGGTGTCGTTTGCAGACTGTTTCTTCAATGCTTCTTTTAATTCCCGCACCATTCGCTCCGTCCTCCCATTACTAGCGGGATGATAAGGCGCTGTGAACACCGCACCGATGCCGTTGAACTTGAGGAAAGCTTGCATCTGCTCGCTCGTGAAAGCTGTTCCGTTATCGAAAACGATAACGTCCGGAACACCGTGAGTCACAAACAGCGCGCGTAGTGTTGCAATCACTGCCGATGTTTTCATGCACCGCATAATCTGCACTTCGGCCCAGTTGGAAAATGCGTTTACGACGGCGAGAAAAACTTCGCCTTTCACTGGTCCCGCAAAATCAATATTTAACCGGCTCCAAGGCTGATCTGGCTTAAGCCAGAAGTGCACAGGTTCTTTTGGATCGCGTTGGCGGTTTAATTGGCATCTGTCACAGTGACACACAAAATCTTCGATTTCTTTGTCCATATTTGGCCTTGCCTGACTCTTCATGGCTGTCATGCCAGGATGGTTTGCGTGCAGCAAGCGAAGAACATCGGTTCTTGCCGCTAGAGGTATAACTAAAGCCCCTATATTTATAAAAGTAGCGCCATCCACTTCCCTCCTCCTCCGTTCCACTATCGCGCTCGGCGCGACCAGCGCGATCGAGGCGCGATATCGACAGTGGCCTGCCGTCGGGCCTGCCGTGGCAGACGACAGCTAACGCGCTACCAGAGGAAATCCGAGGAAAACTTCGATCGCGCCCTGCGGAGACGTTTTTGAGGCGCGATTTTGCTTCGTCAGTCAGTAACTGGTCTTAATAATGCCGTTTTGGAAGTAGCAACGCGACGATGCGAGACGGCGCAAATATCAAGTGTGCAGCAAGCGTTTGCGCACGCCGGATGGTAAACAAAAAAAGCGTTTTGCCCTCGCCTTGTCGGTTGCGGCAACTTAAGGCGCAGCAGCATGCCATCACAACGAAGTTCTTGTCCCTAACACGTTTGATCCGTTTGTGCGTACAGCACTTTCGTCGCACAGGCCCGAGAATGGCAGTCGGAGCGTGCTGGAAAGAAAAAAATATACAAAAGCGCGACGCGAACTTCCACGTGACACGGATTGGCCAATGGGGGAGCGGAGGAGGCTGGGGCGACAGGAGGCGGCTAAGAGAGGGCGAGGAGGAAGCGCCGGAGTGAGCGCGGTGGCGGCAAGATCTAAGAATGGCGCTACTTTTATAAATATAGGGGCTTTAGGTATAACTACTCTGTTGCCCCAAAGGATACAATCGCGGTACAGCGACAACTCGGTTTTCCTTACTTCTAAAGCCATAAAATCATTGTGCAAATGGGTGGACCAACCAGAGAGAACGTATTCCTTCACTGTGGACAAAATCTTTGTAAGTTACGCGATGTCAGTCGCTTGCAACAGTGGGCAATCCACTGCGTCCAACAGCAACACGTCACCTGGTGGTTGCGTCTCGTCATCAAGTCCGGGTGGTGGAAGACGGCTTAACGCGTCAGCGTTGCTGTTGCGGGGGCCTTGTCGATATTCCAAGATGTAGTCATATGTGGCAAAAAGCAGCATCCAACGCAGCATTCTTGGGGACACCACTTCTAGTATACGTTTCCCCCTTTAAAACAAACCAGGCAGAGGCTGGTGATCAGTCGTAATAATGAAATTACGCCCGGCCAAGTACTGGTGGAACGTTTTTACGCCATACACGATGGCTAAGCCCTCTTAGTAATCTGCGCATACTTTCGCTCGCTCGCTCCAAGCGTTTTCGAAGCGTACGCTATTGGTCGTTCGGTACCGTCCGGTTCCCTGTGCGCCAGCACGGCTCCGATTCAAACAGGAGATGCATCACATGACAGCACAATTGGTCGCTGCGGATCATACGAGATTAGAACTGTTGCTGACGCTAACAGGTTCTTGAGTGCATTGAAGGCTCACCCCCGTATTCATGAACGCTCCTCGACTTGAACTTGACTTGCCACCGCCTTCAACACGTTTTGAACGCGCTCCCCAAGGCGGTGGCAAGTCAAGTTCAAGTCGAGGAACGTTTATGAATACGGGGGTCAGACGTGTTGGCTATTCCAAAACCAGCGGCTATCTCTATCCAACAAACGGTGGAGCGGTTCCGCGACTTCTGCTTTTCCTGTTAGGAAACGGCTGTAAAAATTTATTAGCCCAAGGAATGATTGGAGTTTCTTTTTTGATGACAGAGTCGGTGCGTTTAGAATAGCTTCTACCTTGCTCGTGCTAGGATGAATTCCCGTGGCATCGACCACATGACCCGAAATCTTGATGCATGTCTTGCGGAACTGGCATTTTTCTTTGTTCACTCGTAGGCATGCGTTCTGTAGACGGGTGAGCACTGCCTCTAGTCGTTCTGCGTGTTGTTCTAGCGTGTCTGCTGCTATCATTGAGATAGCATTTCACGCCCGAGATACCTACGAGCAGTGTGTCAATGGTGCGCAGAAACAACCACGGCGCTACAGAAATGCCAAATGGAAGTCGGCGTACTTTAAAAAAGCCCTTCATGGTGTTCACAGCACTGTAGCCGATTCATCATTAACAACAACCTGTTGATAGGCCTGAGCCAATTTTCGTGAAATATTTGCTTGGCCCTAGAGATGCAAAGACCTCCTCAGTTGTGGGCAAAGGATAGACGCTGTTTTGAACTGCCTTGTTCACCGTGTTGCGATAATCACCGCACAAGCGTATGGAACCATTTCCCTTTCTCACGACTACGATGGGGATTGCCCAAGCAGAGGCTTGTTCGGGTTCCCACACACCTTGTTTAACTAGCCTGTCTATCTCGGCTGCGACGTCATTTCGAAGTGCGAATGGCACTACACTGCTCTTCAAAAACACCGGTTCTGCTTCTTCTTTTAGATCTATGTGCACTAGATCCCGAGTGCAGCCTGGCAGATCACTTCCGAACACCCCTTGAAAGCTCTGAATCATTTCCGAACCCTCGGACACTTTTTTTATTCCTTGAATTTGAATTCCTAAGGCCTGAAACCAACTTCTTCCCAGCAGACTGCTGCCTTGTTTGCTCATTACTAGTCAAGGCAAATTTCGCACACTTTTCTTTAAAGCACACCTCTACTATTGCCTTTCCCAGCATCTGCACTGCTCATTCGTCCAAGTTTCGAGCTGTGTCCCCGTACTCTGAAGTGGAATTTTGCCTGCGCTGCCTTGAATTACGCGAAACGTTTCTTGACTGACCAGCGACTGTGACGCCTCCGAGTCTACTTCCATCTGCACTTTTTCTTGAATCCGTGCACTGGCGATAAACTTTTCAAGCTCATGAACTTCGCAAACCGAATAAAGGTCTTCTACTTCGTGAAGTGGTCTGGTTGTCTGACTTTACTTTCGTGCCTGTTTTTTTTTCTTCTAGCTTCTGTGTAGCAGTTTGCTTTTGACTTGACGGCGACTCGTTTCTGAAGCGACATGCTCTCGCGATATGGCCTGTTTTCTTGCAGTAGCGAGATGCCGCATAACGAAACTTGCAAATTCATAACTGTGCTTGCCGTTGCAGCGGTAGCAGGTGACTTCTCTGGATCAAGCCGGTTCCCTTGAGCGCGTTTCGTGGACGGTCGCGTCGCGTATGCCGCTTGCGTCACTGTGGCTCCATAGAGAAAGAAATTCAACAAGAGGGGACACTCGGCAAAAGCTGACAACAGGAAACACGTCACCATACGTCACGCTATACTTTTGACGCCGAACGTTAGCTGCCGCGAGCATCGAAAAAAAAAGAAAGTGAAATTAAGTTACCAGGTATTGATTTATTTTTTAAATTCTTTGCCGCGAAAACTAAAACGTTTTGCGTATAAATGAACTTAAGCTTTGCGACTTATTTTCCTTGCCTTACCTAGCCACAGGTCAATGACGCGCCAGATACATGCGTCATCTGCCAGACACTCACCCGAAGCGAGTGAGGATGGCTGCGCGCGCGTTTGAGCACTCGCGCGCGGCGACCCGTCTGTGTCCTTCTTTTTTTTTTTAATGGAACCTGGTTTATTGGGTTCTCGGCGTATTCTTCCGCTCCTTCTGCACTGGGACAAGACACCACTGCACTATTGGACTACGGCAAGGTGAGAAATCTTGTTTCACAGTCTACGACGCAATTAGGCTTGCGGCACGGGACCGAGACTTAAGATGCAGTTAGCGAAACACAGCTCGGCCATCCTGGCGCAGTTAATTTGATTTAATGAATCGTGCTGGGACATGTTTCCGACGCTTCCTAGGGGATTATGGTAACTTATTTCGGTTTTTGAGCCACACTGGCCGCACAGGGCGCCGTGTCGCAGTTAGCGAGAACTGACTCGACCGTGGTGCGTAGTCTACTGTATCTTGCTAGCAGAAGTTTGTGCCGCTTTCTCTGACGCCAGACATTACTGAAAAGTAATTTCGTTACTTTCTGGGGGTAATTTTGAGGCACGCTGGCCGCACAGCGCGCATGTGACGCAGTTAGCGATAAGCAGCTCGGCCGTGGTGATAAAGTTTGGCGTGTAATGAATCTTAGAGGGACAAGTTTGACGTTTTTGTGGCTCCGCAACAACATATACCTTCTTTCGGTACACACGCCTGTTCAAAACGCGATAGGCGATTGCCAAGAGTGATAACATGGGGTTTGCTGCTGGCGCCGGCAGAACGCGCGAAAGATAACGCCGACGAACATATCAGAAACTTGTAATTCGAAAATTCCCTCTTCTTAAGGACTGAAAGAAGGCTTTGCACCCACGCATTTGTCTTGAGTGCCTGTTGCGTCCGTCTCTATGTATGTAGTGTACCGTCGCGTCGCCCGAGGCCAAGTTTCAGAAACGCGATGTCGCCCGTGTATTTGTGCTGCCAAAGTGCAGGGAATAATGCCCGGAAATTGGGGAACGCTTGGAAATCAGATGTTTTCATATTTTATGGTATTGTTTGGGATGAGTCGGGTATTTGCTACGTCATGTATGTAAACGCGAATTGCTTTTGTTTGTAATGCCGCCCATTCACTGCTTTCGCACATTTCGCCTCTACAATCGGTATTCCTATGTCTAAATACCAAAATGACACATGCTTGTAACATGCTGTTACGTGCTTGTAAATGTAACATGCTTGTAATTTACTTTTTTTTCAGCTGGTGCTGTCCGGTGGAGCTTCATACGGGAACTACTGCTTACCTGGTGTCACAACGTTGGATGAACGCACAAAGCGCGGAACGAGCTTTTATATAGAGCAAAATAAATATTTCCGCATTTCACAAAAGGTTTTGCGTCTACTTTGTGAAATCGCACGTGGCACAGATTCGACGGGTCTTTACAAGATTTTTACCAAATAATAAACCGATTCCGCACGAAGAGCAAAAAAAAAAACGAAGTGGGGGGGGGGGGGTCTATTGGACGTCGTGAAATCACTGGCCCCAAATTTCAACACATGAACTTCTGTTTATGTGATCAACACAGGTTGAACAAGGGATGTCCCTGGAGCCCGTGTTTCAACAAGGGTACTTGTCTTTACCGGAGAAACAATCGGTTTCCTTGACACCGTTTGTGTACCTTCTTGAACACCCACTATGGGGGAGGAGAATAAAAAGGGGTGCACATGGAAGGGTAAGGCACATCGAAATTTTTCAACGCGCTTTACCCTACCCTATGCGTCCATTTTTATTTTCATCTACCGCAAGGGGTGTTCGAGAGGAAGGTACATAAACAATGTCAAGGAAGCCGATTGTTTCTTCGATAAAGACAAGTACCCTTGTTGAAACATTGGCTCCAAGGACATCACTTGTTCAACCTCAATTGACTGCTTCGTCCACGTCTTTTCCTAAATGCATCTCCTAGCACGTCTGCCGAACCCACTTCGGACTGCGCCCACATCCAACGGTTCTGCCAGACTCTACCAGTTCAGTAGCCTCAGTCAGGCAAGTAACACAAAAAAGTTTTTTTTGTCTGCTTCGGTCACGGGATCGCACGAGACCCCGTACTCGCACCGCACCCTCCTAGCATGCTCAGCACAGCTTTATGTTACAGGTTTTATGAGTCTAAAGGTGTTTATTCGACAGAGCTTGGAGCAGCGCAACGTCAACGGTCAGAGCAGTAACAGCTTTCAAGCACGAGAGCCGTTGCCGATCAAGAGCGCTCGACCCACTAGCGTTTTGATCCAGTAGCGCTGAAACCTCTAGCGTCTCTTCTTCGCTACAATCAACCCCGGGAGCGATAAGGGAGCCGTCCTGCGACCTAACAGTTCATCACGATGAGCGGGTCGTAGTAAGGCTTGAGACGGTCGACATGGATAATGTCTCGTCCACGGCGGCGCATGTCTGAAGATGGCTCTACTGGTTGTATTACATAGTTCACAGGAGATGCGCGTTCGATGACACGATAAGGGCCTTCATACTTCGGAACCAGTTTTGATGAGAGGCCAGGGGCAGTCAAAGGGACTGAGAGCCACACGAGCGCTCCCGGATGGAAGGTGAGCGTGAAAGTGGCGTCACTGCGAGTGCTCATCTGGCGCTCTTGATCTTCGGTAGTAAATGCCCGAGCGAGGTCACGGCACTCTTCTGCATGTCTGACCGTGGCAGAGATAGTCACGAGCTCGGATGCATCCGGCCGATACGGCAGGATTGTGTCGATGGTGTGCGAAGGGTACCGTCCATACAGTAAGAAATAGGGTGAAAACCCAGTGGGGGTCTGCGTAGCGGTGTTATACGCGTAGGTGACGAAGGGTAGGATGGCGTCCCACTTCGTGTGGTCGGAGGCGACATACATTGAAAGCATATCACCGAGCGTACGGTTGAAGCGTTCCGTGAGGCCATTCGTTTGAGGTTGGTACGCCGTAGTTGTGCGATGAACAACGTGGCACTCTTTCAGGATGGCTTCAACTACCTCCGACAGGAAGACGCGTCCGCGATCGCTGAGCAGTTCTTGAGGTGGACCATGCCGCAGAATGAATCGGCGAAGCAGGAATGTGGCAACGTCGCGCGCTCTAGCTGCCGGAAGGGCGGCCGTTCCGGCGTATCGTGTGAGGTGATCGACTGCAACAATGTCCCAGCGGTTACCAGCTGATGTCAAAGGAAGTGGTCCATACAGATCGATTCCAACGCTGCCGAACGGCCGGTCAGGGCAGGGTAGAGGCTGCAGACCAGCTGGCGAGAGCTGCGGTGAAGATTTCCGGCGCTGGAAGTCGGGGCATGAGCGAACGAACTTCTGAACGCAGATGTACATTCCTCGCCAGTAGTAGCGTTGTCGGAGGCGCTGGTAGGTTTTGAAAAGTCCCGAGTGTGCACACTGTGGATCAGAGTGGAACGATACGCAGATTTCCCAACGGAGGGTTCGAGGTACTACTAATAACCACTGGCGCCCGTCAGAGGTGTAATTGCGTCGGTGAAGCAGGTCGTCGCGAATGGAGAAATGGCGAGCTTGACGGCGCAACGCACAAGTGCTTGGCTGCGATGACGGATCAGCAAGGAGGTCTATAATGCAGGCAATCAAGGGGTCCTTGCGCTGCTCGGAAGCGATGGTCCCAATGTCGATGGAAGGAACGTCAAGCTGGGATAGTAAGCAGCAGGCATTGTCGTCAGGCAAGGGAGAACGTGAGAGGGCGTCAGCATCAGCATGCTGGCGTCCGTTGCGGTAAAGTACGCGGATATCTTAATCCTGCAATCGAAGTGCCCGGCGGGCGAGACGGCCTGAGGGATCCTTCAATGACGACAGCCAGCATAATGCATGGTGGTCCGTGACGACATCAAATTGGCGACCATACAAATAGGGCCGGAACTTAGTAAGCGCCCAGATGATTGCCAGGCATTCTTTTTCCGTGACGATGTAATTGGTCTCCGCCTTAGTAAGCGTACGGCTTGCATATGCCACAACATATTCAGGAAAGCCTTGTTTGCGTTGGGCTAGGACAGCGCCGAGGCCAACACCGCTGGCATCCGTGTGTACCTCAATAGGTGCCGTTGGGTCTTAGTGACGCAAAATGGGAGGAGACGTCAGCAAACGACGGAGCATTGCGAACTCTTCGTCGCACTCAGATGAGCACGAATGGAGGGGACCGTTGCTTCCAAGGAGCTTCGTCAGGGGCGTTATGACGGCGGCGAAATTACGAATGAAGCGCCTTAAGTAGGAACACAAGCCTACGAAACTGCGCAGTTCTTTGACGGACGTCGGTTTCGGGAATTCGGCGACGGCACGAAGTTTGGCTGGATCGAGGAGGATTCCATCCTTCGAGATGACGTAACCCAGTATCGTGAGCTGCCGCGCTGCACATCGGCACTTATTTAGGTTCAGTTGTAGGCCAGCGTTTGTTAGGCACGTCAAAACACCCCGGAGGCGTTGAAGGTGAGTGGTGAAGTCATGGGCAAAAACAACAACGTCGTCTAGGTAACATAAACACGTGTACCACTTCAAACCGCGCAGAACTCTGTCAATCATGCGTTCGAAGGTTGCTGGCGCATTACAAAGTCCAAACGGCATGACGTTAAATTCGTACAGGCCGTCGGGTGTGACAAAGGCTGTCTTCGGCCTATCGGCGTCAGCCATTGGCACTTGCCAATAGCCGGAGCATAAATCTAGCGATGAAAAGAATTCAGCTCCTTGTAGGCTATCGATAGCGTCATCAATTCGCGGTAACGGGTATACATCTTTGCGAGTGATCTTGTTCAGGCGCCTATAGTCTACACAGAACCGTACAGAGCAATCTTTTTTCGTCACAAGGACGACAGGAGATGCCCAATGACTGTTTGAGGTTCAGATCACTTCGCGGTGAAGCATTTTGTCGACTTGCTCATTAATCACGCGACGTTCTGCGGCAGAGACGCGATATGGGCGTTGCCGCGATGGCGATTGGGAGCCAGTGTCAATATGGTGCGTGTCACAGCAGACGTCCGGCCCAGGGAAGGTTGCCCGACATCAAAAGAAGAACGAAATTCTTCTAAGATGCGCAGAAGTTGAGAACGCTGAGCTGGGGTGAGGCCACCGGCAATAGATCAATCGAACACACCTGTGGCTGTGGGCAAAGGGTAGGACGTAGAGATAGAACCGAGCGTGCTGTAACTGGCGCAGGACGTGTCTTCGGGAGCACCCGTAATTTGTACGGCATCGATCGCTTCCACATACCCAAGACATTCGCCTTGAAGCAGCATCACAGGGTATGACAAGGGGTTAACGTTACAGACAAAAATAGCTGTGGAGCCCTGTTTGACGTTCACTGTCGCAAAAGGTAGCAGCAGGCCTTTTCGATTATAAAAGCGGCCTGATGGAGAAAGTAGTGCGAAGGCGTCGGAGAGGCTGCTGCAATGCATAGCGACAATCACTGACGAGTTGGGAGGCACGTTGGTGTCGTACCTGACGAGTAGTTTGTTCACAAAAGAAGCATTATCGGCAAGCGTCATATCTGACATCGGCGACAGTTCTAATTCGGCCCGTGCGCAGTGAATGACGGCGTTGTGGCGGGCAAGGAAGTCCCACCCCAGAATAACTTCGTGGGAGCACGATGAAATCACAATAAATTCGACGCCGTATACAACGTCCCCGATGAGAACACGAGCGGTGCACGCAGCTATCGGGTCAATACGCTGTGCGCCTGCTGGGCGGAGGGAGAATCCAGCAAGGGGGGTCGTGACCTTTCGAAGGAAGCGACAAAGCTTTGCGTCCATAACTGATACAGCGGCTCCGATGTATACGAGGGCATATATGCGCACACCGTCAGCTAACACTTCTATCAAATTGGTCGTGCTACGTTGAGCACTTTCGCGTTTCGACGGCATCGCATCCCTTGCGTCATGGACTGCGACGACTAGTTTTCCTCTTCCCGAGCTTCGGGACGAGGCCGCATCGGTGATGGGGAGCGTCGACGTGAAGAAGGTGAGCGGCGGATGGTGGCAGACCGGCTGAATGGTGGTGATGCAGCACGAGGTTCATCATCGTAATATGGGCGCGGTGAATCCACCATACGACTTGGCGCATATGGTGTAGCGCTAGGCGACTGCACGCGACTACAGTTGCGTGCGACGTGGCCTCCGTAGCCGCACGCAACACATATCGGCCGATTGTCCGCTGTACGCCACCGAGTCGCTGCGACAGGTGCCATCCATGTGGGAGGACGGGTTTTACGGGGCGGCTGGTGAAGTGATTCCATGGCAGGCTTTGGTCGAGGCATAGCGAGGACTTCGGCGGAGGTGAGAGGGCCCCGTTGAGGGAGTCGTTGGGGCTGGGTGACGACTTCCGCCTAGCTGAGTGGTACAGCCGTCGGAATCTGTCGGGGTCTGGCCATGACTTCAGCGTAGCCGTGAGATACAGCCGCCGGAACGTGCTGGTGGTGCTCAGGCAAAACGTCGTTGATTTCTTGCGCGGCGAAGCGCAGGCGCAAAACTCGGCTTTGGCGCGTGTACCGGCTGCGGCTGTGCAAAATCCATCAACGAAAGTTGTCGGGCAACTTCCTCGCGGACGAACGCCTTCATTTCTGCGAGCAAAGCTGTCTGGTCGGACATGGCAGTTAAACCAGCGAGGTGTTCGTCATGCAGAGATCGACAGATAAGTGATCGCTGCCTGCGGGGTTCTTCATAGCTCTGGCACAGCAGGATAATTTCGGCCACAGAGCGAGGATTTTTTGGCCAGCAACATGTTAAAGGCGTCTTCCTCAATGCCGTTCAGGATGTTTTGGAGTCGATAAGACTCCGCCATAGTCGAATTGACTTTCCGGCATAGGTCCAGGACATCTTCAATGTAGCTGGTGAATATCTACCTGGATGTTGAGCTCGTTCTCGCAAACGCTGCTCGGCACGCATCTTGCGAACAGCAGGGCGACCAAATACATCGGCGAAGGAAGTCTTAAATTCGGACCATGTCTGCAACTCTGCTTCATGGTTGTTATACCACAGGCTGGTCACACCAGCGAGGTATAACAGAACATGGCGCAGTTTGTCCGCTTCGTCCCACTTGTTATGGGCGCTTACCCTGTCATACGCCGTGAGCCATTCGTCCACGTCAGTGTCGGCCGCTCCTGTGTAGATAGGAGGGTCGCGGTGACGAGGTACCCCGGGACACGCAGTGGGTGCGGCATGAGGCGTTTGCTCGGAGGCGTCTTGGGGCATGGTAGATGGTAGGGTACGGGATCGGAGTTCCAGGATGATATACTGAAGTTATCCAGCACCTCCACCAATTCTAAAGGTGTTTATTCGACAGAGCTTGGAGCAGCGCTACGACAACGGTCAGAGCACTAACAGCTTTTAAGCACGAGAGCCGTTACCGATCAAGAGCGCTCGACCCACTAGCGTTTTGATCCAGTAGCGCTGAAGCCACTAGCGTCTCTTTTTCGCTATATGAGAATAAATTAATTTGCGAGAGATGCCCTTTCCTACTGTTGGTTTCTTCTTCCTCTGATGCTGATAATCTTATTCGCTTTTAGTACCCTCTAGGTCTGTCTTTTGCAGGGTGAGCTGGCTGCTTCGGAGGCGAGGTGGTGCCTAGAGGACCATGGTGAGGACATTGATGACTGCGGACTCATCGGTGACTGACGGACAGGTGGACCGACACATGCACATTATTGAGCTACGAATATGTGATCCGCTGCCAGACCAGCATTGCTCTTTATTGTAGCTTTCTTTCTGTCGCATTAATTCACTTGCTTTTGCAGTTGTATAAGGTGATACGAAACAGTGAACAATTGCCGGCATTGGGATAAGAGAGAGTGAATCACTGCATAGCTTGCAGCTTCCAACGCAGCAAGTTGGGCGAGTTGTTATGTTTGCATGTATGTACAGCTCCACACAAACAATCAAAGAATGGACGACATGAGCGCTCGTGTCGTCCATTCTTTGAACCTTGTCCGTGTCGCGCTTCACACACACGCAAGCATGTTGCAGCATCCTTAATGTTTCTCTACTTTTTGTGTTCCAGTTAGCGTTTTTTACTGCTGACGAGATGGTTAATTTTTTTAATTTATGCGAAAGAAGGATAGATATGCGATGACAGAGCCACTTTTTGTTATACTGTTACTTCATGTTGCATTTTTTTGTGAAGCTGTTGAAGCTAGCACATCGGTGGGAAGCGTAGAGGATAATGGATGCAGATAGGCTTTGATGAAACAGCCTGCATCCACAAATGACCAAACAGTACTGCCTAAGCTTACGGAGCCCCTCCCATCATGGCGAGCGATGGCGGGTTCTTAAGCTTTCGTGCACTGTTATGCACATGCAAAATCATAAGCCGCTAGAAAATGTGCTGGAAGCAACTGTAAATAAAAGGCAAAATGTGTTCTGTTTACCAGTTGTGTATGTCACTTTCTACCTTAAATTCTTACCCAAATCACCAGAAGACCCACGTGGCACTTGGCAACTTAGAGCAATTTGTCCAAAATTTTCTGGCCGTAGATAAGTTCACCGAAAGGTAAAACGCTTCGCATGAACAGTCCCACGTAAAATATTTGCATTGAGATGGCCTGCCCTCCCCCCCCCCCCCCGCGATCATTGTTTCACAGTGTCAGCATTGGCTCTGTCATATTTCCAGGTTTTCCATTAAATGTTTTCGTGAGAATTCCCTAGCAGTCTGACACTGGAGGGTTGGCACAAGGAAGAAATGGTGGTTTATATAGCTTGCCAAGTTACTATGCAAGTTTATATTTTCCAACTACTACCACAATAAGGTGTAAATCTGTTGAGATGAACTATGTAATTTGACCGATTATTGTGCTTCGCGATATTCAAGCTACCCAGCCAGGCTCACACTTGCAGGACCAGTGCAAGACGTCATTATTTGCGGATTGCATAGGTTTATTTGAAAACTGCTTCCTTCTGACACACTAGTTTTACCATATCACTCTACGTTCCCAGTTCCCCAAATTCAAAGGAACTGTAGTGAGTACCCGGTTTATTTCCCTGAATTTTCCAGAACTGACTATTTCCTTAGAAATTCCAGGTTTTCTTGGATGGAAGGGACCCTCTTTCTGTCTCCACCATATTATTTCTTCTCCAGTATCGCTCAGTAACAACTGGATTGTTAGCGATGCCAAGATTGAGAAATTTCTGGGAAATTCTGATTCACATGACGAAAATGCCCCGAACATGGTTTCTAGAGGTTTTGACGGCGATGAGGGTGACACCGCTGCCAGAAGAATACGGAATTCAGGCAACATCAATCATTTTCAGACAAGAAAAC
Organism: Dermacentor silvarum; assembly: GCF_013339745.2. Taxonomy (NCBI): domain Eukaryota; kingdom Metazoa; phylum Arthropoda; class Arachnida; order Ixodida; family Ixodidae; genus Dermacentor; species Dermacentor silvarum. The sequence continues at coordinate 402,944,356 of NC_051154.1, forward strand.
CCTGGGTTAAGATTCACAAGTTGACTCAACGAATTACGACCTGCTGTGATGGCAGAGTAGAAGTGGTGTTCTGCTGCCTCTAGACTATTGTGATAAAATGAGAGATAGTTCACCTGTCAAGTAGTTCAGTGCAAAAACATGCGAATGCAATGGAATTATTTTATGATACATGCCTGGTTCAGTGTTCTTTAAGAAGTGTACAGATATAACACCTGGGTAGCAAATGTTGAGACAATTTTTAATGTTCTATCCTAGCATACAACTACTTCTATCTAAAATTCGAATAAGTACAATTCATAAGGAGAAAATTGAAGCTATAAAAGGTTAAAAGAAAAGTGACATCATAGAAAGGCTACAAACGAAGCTATTTAAGAATACTGCATATTTAACAAGATGACACGCTCAGAACATTTTGCAAACCAACAGTTGTTTATTCTTACACATCTGTTTTTCCTTTATGACCCTTTCACTTCTTTATCCGTGCATACGAGCAATCTCCCACTTTAAAGGGACAGACAACCACCCAGAACATCCTTCGCCTGCCTTCGCCTTCGTTTTCAATGCGTTAGCTTAGCTCGTCTATCGACAGAATATGCAGTGTTAGTATAGCAGAAAACAGCAAACGCAAGGATTTAGCGTTAGCATTGCCTGCTGCAAACTGCGCACGCGCAGAACGTAAACGTAGCCCGAACTCTTACGTAGGTACGCTATTTCCGGAATACAGCGTTCAACGCTAACGCACGCAAGGGATTCCGTACATAGGCAAGATGGCGGCGCGTGTTGAAGCGAGAGCCGTCCACTTCGAATCTTTGCAGCTGTCGGCCCGCATTATTACACTCGTTCATTCGGAAATAATGCTCGTATTTGATTTAGGTTTGAGTAATGATGCTTCGCCAGCCGTATACTGCGGATAAAATACATCCGTTTTCGAGATACACTGTCGATTAGCGGTGCAGAAAGCTTAACACGGTTTCTTTATAAGGTTCGCTAATGTTTCCTGTAGCCGCACACAGATGGCAACGCTGTCTTCATTCGCCTATTTTCCACGATACGGCTGTGATACGGCCACAAGTCAAGTCGAGACGTGTCACGATTCGCGTCCCCTGTCAAGTTTTCCGCGGCAGTGCACGAATGTGTGGTTGGCGATAGCTTCAGGAGTGATGCGCGTGCGTTTCACGAGCGAGGACGACCTCAACCTCCTGCTGGAAGTGTTTGCCGAAAACCCGTTCGAGTAAACGTCAAGGTGTTCGAGCAAACGTGAAGTGCATTAACTGTATGATCGGCGCTTTTGCTATTAACACGAGCGACGGGGTGTGAACGTTGCACCGTCGCATTCCTTTGTGTACCGCCAACGCTTAGCGGTTTTTTGAAGCATGTTGCACGCGCACCCTACTGTAATAACTATGTAAAAGTGTGTGATGGTCACAGTAAAACGGCCTCTCGAATGGAAACTTTGCAGGTCTGGAACAGAAGAGCAGTACAGCGAGAAGATACACTTAATGCAAGAAATTTTGGACATTGCTTAAATTCATGGGTATGGTATGAAAAGAAGGCCGCAAGCAGCAGCGCGGCAAGCCGCTGCAGCCTTTCGTGACAGTGCCGCTGCGAATTCTAAACCTCCCACAACGGACGCCGACGATTCAGGTACACCTTTACTAGTACTAGTACGCAAGCTCACGATGCACCAAAATTTCATATTGGGGCAGAAGCAGTAAGTGATGAAAAACTGTAGACTCTGATGTGGCGTGTTCTAGCATGTGTTTTGTGCTGACATTACCCTAGTAAAAATTGTTTAGGTGTATTGCTCCACACTTGCAATGCACAGAAGTGTGCAGTCTTCCAGCACACGTATGAAGTATTGCGTGCAAGTATAGCACCTTTCTTTTCTAACACTGTCATTTTGAAAATGGTTGGCATTCACATTTACCTGTAAACTTTTCACTTTAGTACTTGTGGTGCCTACAGGCGTTGAGCCGCCCCCAGAAATTGCCGAGGACATATTCGAGGGCATATATGACGATCCTCCGAAGCTGCCGCATTGTGGTGATGACAGCGAACCAGTAGTCGTACAAGAACAGCCCGACTGTGCAGATGTCAGTGGCGCAGGCAGGCCGCAGCCGAATCAGACACCAAGGAACCACACATCCAGGATCCAAGCTATCAACAGTGAGTATTGTGCAGCATGCAACATGTATTGCTTTTTTAAAAGCGGACACAGTGAAGATGGCTATCAGTCAAAATAAATCTTTTCATACCTTACAATGTGGAGTTTTTTACATCCGAACTCACAAGGGATTTTTTTACATTGCCGCTTCGTGATAATTGTAATGTGCTCTCACCACCTGAACAGAGGTATTCATAAATATATTAGGTGTAGGAGGGCTACTTGCTGCCATCACCAGATGCGAGGAGACAAACTCAAGCACAGGCTACGTGGTGGTTCGTAGATGATGATGATGATGATGTGTGGTGTTTTATGGCGCAAGGGCCAGTTATGGACAAAGAGCGCCATGCCAGTGTTTGTGAGTGTGCAGTGGAGCGATGAATTCTGAGAAGTAGATGAAGCGTGGCTGTAAAAGGGCCTAAAAATAATCGCTGTACAGTGCGTAAAATATACATGTACTAAACTCATGGCAATGACATGAGGTGTACTATGAAATGAAGAATGCATTGAGAGGTAATGACACGATATTTAAAATATTTAAGATGCAGTAATTGGCAAGAAGCACTACTGCCTAAACAGAGCCCTTGAACCACAAGGGCCTGGAGGCATGTGCTATAAAAAACTATCACAGAGGCATACTCTGGAGAGAGGATGCGCTACGAACTAGTTGGGCTAATAACATGCAGGACCACATCGTTCAAAAAATCGACGACTGCTTTGGCATTAAAACTCGGTTCTTCGCCAAGAAACATAATGGGGTGAAGCGGGACATGATATCGGTACGCTTGTGGAAAATATTTCTTTCTTTCTGTTTCGGCTTCCCGGCCCTCCACGAGGACATGGAGGACGGTCAGCCTCTACCACAGGTTGGAGGATCATTTCCATTCAACATAAAATTGTGCGTACCGTATGTGTGTCCTATTCTTAGACGACAGAACAGTACATCAGTTCGCCGTGTTTTCGGTGCGGGTGACCAGAAACTTAACTGTGGCTTAACTAAGTGAAGCTTATTATTTGTTTCAGCGTCCCACAAGCGCTGCCAGTGGTCTCGCAGTTTTCTTCGCAGAAAAGGCTTCAGATCTGCGGGAGGAATAGTAGCCGCAGGATTAATAGCTTGCGATGTAGTTGATGTGGCCAACTGGTCTGCAAGCACATTGCCCTCAATGCCTCTATGGCCAGGCACCCAGAATATAGTCACATGCTGGTTAGATATATACGCTCTGTATAAACTGGAATAGAGCTCAGTAAGTACAGGATTTTTGTTTTTGCAGAGTGACATCAGAGCTTTCACCACGCTTAGGGAGTCTGTAAATATAATTGCTTGTTGAAGTTTTGATTTCTTTATATGATTCACAGCCGACAATAGTGCATAGGCCTCAGCCGTAAAGATACTCGTTTCCGGGTGGAGTACACCGGATTCCGAAAAGGATGTGCCCACGGCTGCATAAGATACCCCGGCATGTGACTTGGAAGCATCTGTGTAAAACTGTGTACACGAGTTTTTAGATTGGAGTTCTAAGAAATGCATTTTAATGTGTGCCTCTGGCGCGTATTTAGTGACCTCTACGAACGATGTGTCACAGTCTATGAGTTGCCAGTGCCACGGCGGCAACAGTTTCGCTGGAGCCATAGAACATTGTTCAAGCAGCGGAACACCCATTTCCTCACTAAGATTCCTCACACGCAAAGAGAACGGTTTCCTCGCTGCAGGTCGGTTATGGAAGAGTGTAGCAGCGGTCATATCGTTTATGGTGGAATAAGAGGGATGTTCAATGTTTGCTTGTACTTTCAGAAAATATGTAAAACTGCTGTATGACCGCTGCAGATGAAGCCACCACTGATTCGACTCTGCGTACAGGCTCTGGATTGGACTTGTCCTGAAAGCACCGGTCGCAAGGCGGATACCCAGATGGTGAACGGGGTCTAGTATTTTTAATGCACTTGGCGTTGCGGAATTATACACTATAGCTCCGTAATCAAGGCGTGAGCGGACAAGACTTTTATAGAGGTTAAGCAGACACTTTCGATCACTACCCCAAGTCGTACGAGACAGAAGTTTTAAAAGGTTCATTGTCTTCAGGCATTTTGCCCTCAGATACTTATTATGAGGTATAAATGTAAGCTTCGAATCTAAAACAATGCCTAGAAACTTATGTTCGCTGCTCACAGAGAGCGCATCTCCTTTGATTGCAATACTTGGGACTGGCGTTACGCCTCTCTTGTTAGTAAAGAGTACGCAAGTGCTCTTCTGGGGATTTACCTTAAAACCATTTTCATCTGCCCATTCGGACAATTTGTTTATTACAAGTTGCACTTGTCGTTCGCAGATGGCAATATTGCATGACTTGAAGGCTATCTGTACATCGTCGACAGAAACAGAATAAAACATAGTGCGTGGGATGACTGTGTGCAGGGAACTCATTTTTACAATAAATAGTGTGCAACTAAGCACGCCCCCTTGTGGCACACCGGTCTCTTGGGTGAATGGCTTAGAAAGAGCGTTACCCACTCTTACGCGGAATGTGCGATTCGATAGGTAACTTTCGATTGTGTTTAACATGTTGCCACGGTGTGATGACCAGGTTCTTTCGTGTTATATTTTCTGGCGGTTCTCTGAGGCGGAGCCTCCCAGAACCCAATCGAGGACAAAGCCGTTTGTTGATAAACACAAACTTTTAATGAAACTAGAAACGAAAATTAACCCATAAAAACAAACACACAAAGATAACATGAAAACACGTAGCTGGAACGCTAATGTTATGAGGCAAGTTCGGGCAGGCTGCGGGTGTGCGTATGCACTACAGTCTCAACGCGGCGAAGCGGAGACGAGACGACGAGATAAGCGGTGTTGGTCTCACCAAAAGACGTTGTGTCGGAGCGTCGTACAGGCTGCCAGAGCGTGGCAGCTCTGGCTCGGAGGGAGAAGACAGGCGGCTCGGCAGCACGAGCCGACGGTGGTGGCGTTCTGGTCGGGCAGCTGATCGTGGCTCTCGGGCACGAACCTGACAGCTCAGGTTCTGCCCACGGACGCAGACGCTCACCGGCCTCGGGCAGCAGCAGTTGATTATCGGGCAGGGTGGCGATGCCCGGGAAGGCAGGCGGCGTGGCAGCAGGGGTTGACGGTGGCGGCGTTCTGACCGGGCAGCTGGTCGTAGAGCTCGGGCCCGTAGCCCGACAGCTCTCGTTCTGCCCACGGACGCAGACGCTCACCGGCCTCGGGCAGCAGTTCTAGAACGGATGGAGTGGCGGCGCCATGGAGGTAAAAAATACTAGGAGGGAGCGTCACGTGATTCCGCTAGCCTCGGCAAGCCAACCTCCTCTGAAGCCACCCCTCCCTCTCTCAGGGGCCCCGTGCGCGGTGCCTTATGGGGCGGAAAAGGCCCACAAGGTTGCCGGAACATTCGTGATTGTTTGGTACGTGGTAACTTTTAGTGGCGCCTTGCCGTCACTGGCTTGGAGGCCCGTATGCGGGTGGTGGTTTTCTGCTACTGCGCGCGTCGTTCTTCGCTTCAAATGCGATGCCTTGAAACGTGGAACATGACTGGGGCGTCTGACTCATGAAGACAGAAAATTTTCAAGGCGTCACTTGCGCTTACCACCGCGGTTAGTGGAGTTGCCAGCGTTCGCGGTTCGAAACCCGTCCAGACGCCCGAGTGTGGTCTATTTTTTCTACGTACTCGTTTCGTCAAATCAGCCGTTGTGCACCTTAAGCTGTGTTGCGTATTATCTTGCTAATTTTTCGTCCCGCTGTCTTGCACCTAGGAAGAAACGAGATGCTTTGAAGGACACTTTTTGTCGCATTTTCGCTTAATAAAAGGCTCTGGTGGGCGTGTTTCATTTTGAGAGAAATAAATAGCATTAGCGTGCATTCTAAACGCCGAAGTGATCGCCGTTTATCTAGATTCACGTGTACTATTTTGCAAGATTCTGTGGTGCGACGACGCTGTTGAGACGCGCCTCGGGGATCAATTTTCGTTATATAATAAAGCAAATGGACGGGATTTGTGCATTATCGAGAGTTTATTCAGCTGTTTACGAATGCGAGTATAGCCCCACAGCATAATTATGTCCTAGAGTCAAACACTGCCAGGGGGACCCTTCTTCTTCTGCTAGTGTGAAACGGCATGAAAACTGAATACATAGCGGCAAGGCAAAAATGGCAGCATTCATTTGCACTTGTGGATTCATTGTGTTGCTGGTGTGTTTGTACTATGGAAAGCACATTTTTATGACAACAGTAATTGTTTCATTCTTTATTTAGTGTTTATTGCACCTATAGAAGCCAGAATATTTCACAAAAATACAGAAGGAAGCCACATTTATAATTTAAATGAAGTACATTGCAAAGATAATACAGAAAAGAAAATTATAAACAGCAAGTAGGAAAACTTATTGTGCCACTGCTCTTTGGTATCAGTATTAGCATACTTGTATGCCACAGGGCATTTGTATAATAATGTTATACAAAGTAAGTTATATCACACGTAGTAATGATACCTTTAATAAAACTGGTCAATGGGATCAGCTGTCCTTGAATGTAGCTGCAGTTTTGCTTACAATGCCTTGTATGCAATGCCAATATACAAGGCCTTGTAAGCAAAAGAAGGTATTGTAAGTATACAATGCCTTGTATGCAATACAAGGCTATAATTGTATAATATTTATATCTGCGCTGTCCTCTCAAATATCGAAAGGCTTCGGTGATTGTGCTTGTCAGAAAAGTAAGCAATACATATGCAGAAATTAAAAAAAGAGTGGTAGTTCACAAAGTCAAAGTTGAAACAATTGATGTGAGGTCAGACCCACAAAGGAAGTATGTCAACATTAAAATACAATGCATTTTGCTGCAAGTAAAATGTACAACAAAGCTTATGTTGTATCACATACCTACAAAAAGTTAGCACCGTCGAAGCTGAGCCAACACACCGCAATTAGGACGCGACGGCTCTATTACGTTGTGAACCTCAAATGAATGAATATTTCACGGTATTTAAAACACTCATTGAGTGGTATACACCAAATGTTTGAGGTTACAGTGAATCTGGCATCATAAAAGGCTATAGTAAAGCAAGTGAACAGAGGGAGCACATTAAATTATTTAAATAGTAACACCAACGGTATTCCACGTGGCAGTGGCAAATTTCCACAAAAGTCAGGTAAAAGACATGCAGGATAAACATTAAAAAAACATTGTCATCCTCAAGCCTATACCTAGCTCACACATAATCCATTGAGAGCATTCACAGCATGTCCATGTCATCACACAGTTTGCTCTAGTGAAAGGTAGGCCAGCTAACCTACCGTCATTGTCCACACTGTTTAGCTTGGGCTGAACAGAACAATTGTTTAAGCATAATTTGCATGCAGGCGATTCAAGCTACAGCATTCAGCAAGACAACAAACATGTACTTGCAGAATTTACAATAAGGTATCACACTTTCCCTCTATAAAAGTTTGACATCTGCATACAACGCTCTTGAACAATATATGCACTTTACAAAGTCACTCAAAAAACAAATAAATGCCTTAACATAAAACCTGGTGGGACAGCTGAAGTTGATGGATAAAGGAATTAATTGTGTGGGCCATCATAAACATAATTCACCCACGAGAAAACTTGTGTAGCAATTCTTCCAGTACTGCGAGCCGCAGGCACCCAAGCTCAGACACATTGCCTGGGACAGCAGAGTAACCATGATCCTGTAAAATTGCTTCTGTGAGTGGTTCACTGGCTGCAGGGCTTCTCTGAGGGGCAGTGAGGTTAATTACATCGATGGAGTATGGTTTTTTCAGAGGAGCGTACAAAGAGAATTTCGATGTGTTCCAATAGAAAGCAATTTCCGCCATCAATGTCCTTGACCTCATTACGAACTATCAGACACTTCAAGGCTGCTGCAAACTGCTTCACTGTTGGGTTGTCATTGCAGCCCCCAAATGATTTTATTGCAGCAAAAAAGTAACTCAAGGTGGTCCTGACTGAGCTTGGAAGTCGGAAGATATGCCAATAGGCCATTTTCTGTAACCAAGTGGTTGTATGGATGGTTGTCTAAGCACACCACAAAGCAAATGAAGCCTGTCTTTTAGTTGGTCCCTGTCATTAGTTTACCAGCTGGAGACTCCCTAAGCGAGCAAAAGTAGGCCATAAGTTCTTTGACATACGCAGTGACAGGAGCCACATTTTCAGGACACAGCGGTCCTTTCTATTCTTCTTGCCTTGGATGTCTTGAATTTAAAATGTCAAATGCATTGTTGACATGTCTGATAAACTCTTCTGTTGGCAAGGAACTTGAAAATTTTGAATTTTTTTGAGCTCTGCAGTCACTAAGAGCATCTGCTACCGATTGACTAAACGTTTGAGCCAACAATGAGACTTTCATGAGCTGGTTTTTCCAGGTAATATGTGCTTGTCTAAGTTTCTTTGCCAAATGTAGGCCCTCTGTGTACTGGATTTCATGCAGCTCATCAATGTGTTTCAACAATATGAACTGTTTGTTCGTGTCACAATAGCCTTTTTATCGAACCGTGTGCCGCAGTAGCTTCAACATGTGACAGGGATCCAACATGGCAAAGAAAAGCTTTTTTTGTCACTGGATGTGGAAAAGAAGCATCCAGCTCAGTCAGGTCCATCTTGCAGCCAAGGCTGTGCAGCAATGACAAATTCGCTGCAGCGCCATCGCAGGTCAAACTCACAATGTGTGCACCTTTTTCGTGAGTGAAGCTAGCAGCTTGCAGCACCAAATTGCGCCTCTGCTCACCACCAAGGCCATGCACTAGAAAGTAGCCAATTGGCAGCTTCCATCTGCCATTGATTGCAACAAGCATTAAAACAAATGCATCTTAGGCAACTGGAAAGCTGTCATCATTCACATCAATGCCCATGTCAATATATCCATGGAAGCTTTTCCCATCCCACACTACTTCTTTGAATGGCCATCTCATCCACAACCAGATTGCATAATGTGGAGAGCCGTGCTTTACCTTGATAGCCAATGCAGTCATTGCCTCTTTTGAAAAGTCAGCAGCCCTATCAATGGATTGATATCATTTACACAGTGTCTTTGGATGCGGGAGGCATGTGTTGAAAACAGCTCGTACATATCTGTATGATCTAGGGGAATAAAAATGCAAAGTCAGTGCAAATGGCCTGAGCTCTGGCGAGTAAGCGGGTGACATTGCTGGCACCACACTTATGTGGCAGTGGACGCATGAGCAAGTCTTTTTTTTGCCCCACCAAGACTCTGAAATATGGCGACATCCTCATTTCCAAGAATGCGATTGTCAGATAAATCTTCTATGACATTTTCGAGATGAGCAACCTTTTGAAAAAAGCTGTTGATGGGATTGCCGTAGAGTCTTCATCTTCTTCTTGGTCGCAGTTTGTAATTGTGTAACACCATACTTCATGCCTCAGAAAGGCCTTTTCAGGTGCGTCTTCTGCTGGCTGTGGCTGCAAAATATCACGCGCTGTAACAGGTGCATGAGCGACCAACATGACACAAAGCACGTACGCAGAACAAATTAATTGTTGTGGCATACACTCTCGTGCAAGCTATGGAGAATATAATGCTTAATTTTAGGTCATTACATTGCTCACGACGGTTTCCGTTTACACTTTTGTGAACTTAAAAACTGGGGGGGCATAAAACTGCCATCCACACGAGCTTGCTAGTGCCACTTAATTTTCTTTGTTTATTTATTTGCTAAATACTGGAGGCCCATCTGGGCCCAGGCAGGAAAGGTAGAAGTACAAAACAACTAACACAGAAGAGGCCAATGTAGCATAGTTCAATGAGAGATGTTTTAAAGAAGCCTTTTAGTTTGAGTGGGCAAAACATACTCAGCTCATATATCACGGCTCATTGCGACCGATCGAACATATAAATAACATAGAAAATTCTGAAAAACCTGTTGGTCTTCTAGTTATTGTCATTTGAATGGAAAAGAAAAATTGAAAAATGATTATTGGCCGATAATTAGTGTTTAATGCAAACCCCGAGGAAACTCATACCGCTGCGAACAAATATGAATGTTTCAGTATTTAATTAGATGGTTGCCATGATCATAAATGTTAGTGTCCAAGTGCAGTTCACTGAGTGACATTTATTATGCTTGAGCTATTAAACAGTTGCCACGAAAATATGTGCCACTTCACTGGCAGCGACCTAAGGAAACAAGTATGTAAAAATTGTAGTGGTCGAGTATTATCCTCACCATAGTATGCCTTGCTGTTCGAGGTGTCGCTGGGTTGTGTGTAGGCAGTGCTGCAGAAGCTTCACCCTTGAGCGTCCTGGTGGGCCTTGGACTGGGAGACTGGACAAAATACACCAAGTGCAATGAGGAGGGACTGTTTACTGCAACATAACTTGAAATTGCTGACCGTGCAAACGAAACACCAGATGCACAGTTGAAGCTAAAACCCGGGACTAATAGCGACACCATTGGCTTCATTTAAAATTTAAGCACAATAATGACTAGCAAGCAGGAAACTGTTAGGGAGATCAGTGGCTGTGGCTATATAGTGTATTTTTTATCTACTGTCCCAAAAAATGTTGATAAAGCTTACCAGCACAGTTGGCATGTTATAAATTTTATTACTGTTGTAAATGTTGGAGCCTAGCAAGGGTGTTAATTATATGTGTAATGAGAGGACATGGCTGAAGTATAATTCAGAGAACGAGTGTGTTTTCCTTATTCCAACTTTACTGAAAAAATTGGTTTTTCATCTTACATAACACTGCTTTGCTGCAGTTTGTTTTATTTTCCTTATCTTGTACTTATCCTAGATTGACTAAAATGAGATTATGATGTAGCATATATGGCTTTCATTCATTAGCACTTGCTTTTGCCAGTGTTAACAATGAAATTTGAACGCAGTATGCTTGTCACCTATATCAAAAAAGGGCTGTAATGTAGCCAATGATAGGTTGAACAGTTCTTTCTCTTCATTCTGAGCATTACTAATAGATCTTTTAAATCTGTCGAAAACATCTTACAAAAAGCTGTATGACAGTCTCATATGCATTTTTGAAACTTAAATAAATACTTTAAAGGTGAAATCCAAAATATATATTAAAGGGAAACACCAGATTTTTGCAAAGCAGATCAGAACATGAATGAACCAAGGCACACATGTGAGAAAATGTCTTAAGCAAGCTCTGTGATCATTACGACAATCAAACATGCCAGGACATGTTGGATTTTGGAAGGCTCATCAGCGATGTCTGAATCAGTCAAGGACGCGCTAGCAGATGCAGCAGTACCCTCTGCTAGCACATCAATCAGACAAGCCCTCAGATATGTCCATATCCATTGTGGCTTGAGAGAGACCTGCCTGAATATAAGAAAAGCATATTTCACTTCAGGAATGGTGGGGGACATCTACCACAGTCATGAAAAAGGTATGATCAAACTGGAAACATGCATTATGGCTGCATACAGCTGTGCACCAACTTACTGGCTCAACTTGATGCTGTTATGTTCCCGTGGATGTAGCTGCTTCACTTTAAGGTTGACTCATTGCTGTGGCATCGTCCTTTGCAAGCGTCTGCAGTTAAAGAATAACCCACCAGATATTTTTAAGGTCCAACAATAACATTTGCTGTGGAATGCATTTACACAACCTTTGCAGAGTCATGCAAAAGACCTCACATGATCTGTGCATGCTTGCCCTACACACCGCATCCCCTTGTGTAGAAAACTATCTTTGATCTAAGTGTGCTTGTAAAATACACATACAGCTAATTGAATCTCGGGGGAAATGGAGCTGTAGTAACTTTGCAGTGCATGTTTCACACAAAAATATCAAAGATATAGCTGTAACACATACATAATGTAATGTAATGCCCCCTCTGTAATGCCTCCAGGCCTTCAGGGCACTACTAATAAATGAATGAAAATGATGTTCAGTCTTGTAATTTAAAGTAAAACTGTGTTATTTCATCTCAACTGTTATTTACCTGTTGTTTAAAATATGTCAACCAACATCATATCTTCTGAAAAAAAAATGATATTTAGCCTCAACATGGGGAGTGATTGAACTTTGCAACATGATGTTTGAACTTTGCACTCACGTACAAGCCGAGTTACTACGAGCAGAATATTCTCTACAAAATTATTGTTCTTGGCAACTATTGCAAAACTTGGTATGTTACGTGAAGACTAATCGTTCATGGTTTCTTCAATTAATTAGTTTTATTGCAATTTTGATTGTTTTCAGCCACAAGAAATACATACAAAATTCAGTCAATAATAATTTTTATAGCAGGAAATGTAATTCTTCGACAATAAAAAGTTTCACATCGTACCTTTTTAGGAGTGTACCCTACCTGATAGAAGTACTTTAAAGAGAAATAAATGTTTAACACTTAGTGGGAATTATGACAAAGTTGGAAAAAAATGGCTTGAATAGTATTGCACCACTATTTCGTCAGTTATAATTCACACGTACGTACGAGCACGTAGTCACTAACGATCGCGAATATTGCAGTTCCATTTTCATAAATAAAAGAAACGTTCATTGTGCTTACCTATGGAAGGACAGGCCATCGCGCCGATTTTCTGTTCGATTAGGGCATCCTGGCACAAAACACTTCATCACGCAGGTGCGCCTGCTGCTGACGGGAGTTCTCGCCGGTCTACTAAGAGGCCGAAGACTTTGAGCAGATCTCGAACAACAGTGTCGATTGCGCTATGGGCCGGCACGGCCCTAAATATGTTCGGATTCTCCGGCTCGCCAGTCCATGCTTGGGCACAAGACGGGACGCATTTTTTCCCGTAGGGAAACAGTCGCTTCGGACCCTGTACGCTCGCTTAATCGCGTGCACATTTTGCGGGGGCGAAAGGCATCATTGTTTCCCAGAAGACGTCGTCAAACGCAACGAATCGTCGTCGGAAGAGCGGCTTGGTTGCCTTCACACGTTTGCAGGGCGAAAGGTTCCCTCGTTTCCCTGAAACCACACCGCAACGCAACCAGTCGTCCTTGAGGTGGTCCTCCCGGGTTGTTCGGTGCAATGCCGGTTAACCGACGCCTTCGTTCGCAACAGCCTTGGCGCCTGTCTGATAATTAGGCGGCGAGACTCAATTGCTTCACACACACTCGAATTCCTTCACTAACCTCGGCGCGCGTTTGCCACGCCGAGTATGTGCGCATATTCCGAAACCCCCGCAGCAGACGAAACCGAAGCCACCGAAGCGAGCCGAGTAAAATCTACCGCTTGCCTATCACGTGAGGGCCTATTTCCCATCATCCCATTCCTCTAAATTTTTTATGACTAGGCTTCAAGATTGTCACGTGACGCTCCCTCCTAGTTTTTTTCCTTCCTCCATGGGCGGCGCCCAGGAATGGGTTGGCAGGAGGCCCCGGCCGGGTGAAGTCCTGGTGGCTCGGGTCCGCAACCCGACGGCCGTCTTCAACTCCCGATTCGGTGGCCGACCTTGTCCTGGTGCCGCTTCTGGAACTCCTCCCCCTACTGCCAGCGCGGCTCCTTTTTCTGCTGCTCTGGTCGATTCGTCGATTTCTCATTGGCTGCTCGAGGCTCCGTGTTCTTTTGTGATTGGATTGGCTTTTTCCTTTTGATTTCTTTTCTTGTGCCGCGTGTTCACGCGCTGGCCGCTCTTCGGCGTCGTCGTTTTCGGCGTGCCACGGTAGAGCGGCGTGGGCTCTCCTTGTCGTCTGCTCCTTGTGTCCAACCACCGCACCGCGTCGCGCACCACACATATCACTGTCTCCTACCGCCGCGCCGTGTCGCGCACTACACATCACATAAGCCCCTTTTTGGGACAAGTTTTTCCACAGGAAAAACTGCCGGTCAGTGCGCGACACATTTCACACTTCAATCACTGTGGGTCCACCACACATATTCTAGTCTTAAAGTTCACGGGGCATTGAAGCACAACACTCACGAATGCACACAACAAGCGAAAGCCCTTACAAGTTAAATACAATGTTTACGGGGCGTATAAAGGATGACCCTCACAAAAACTACTTCAAATAAAGCACTTATAGTTGTCTAACAAATATGTTCCTATCCGAGGTCAAATCATGATATGGCAACCGGCTACTCAATCGCCTTCTTAAGTTATTGCGTCCCAGATGAGACGAACCGCGCGTCTCTTCTGTGTTCGAGACGACACTAGCGGTGCCAATGCTATGCGATTTCGAAGCGGCGAGCATCTGCTCTTCCCGAAGACCTGACTCAGACGCTTAGCTGTATTGCCGGCCTCTATCTGGTCCTGCAAGCATTTCGAACGCGTCTTAGCGTAAATTACCCCGCCTAACCCGAGAGATGACTGCTCTGCTTCCTTTGTCATGGGGAGATGCAAGGTCGATATGTCACCTTTGCATTCTCTCGCACGTTTCAGATATCTCCGACGTGTGCTCTTTAGCGGAGGCCAACTTTCGTTTACCGACGTCTACTGCAAGCAGGCCATCATGTTGACCTCGCGTGCATACGTCGTCACTAAGTGCTACCCTGCACTGTGGCGTGCATTGTAAGTCACATGACTCTTCTTTTGAGTCTACTCTGTTCCTTGCTCCGAGAACCTCGGTACGTGTCTCCTTGCTGAGTATCTCTGTACTCATGTCTATTGCACATTGACCTATCAGGTCTTCAGAGACGCAGGCAGGCAAGCTCACCTCTTGAGGCGATTCATCTGGGTGGTCCTCGCATCTGACGAGGCCACTTGTCACCATTGCAAGGGGCACACCGGAAGAGTGAGGGAGCGTTTCCTTGCTCGCCTCGCACTCTTCGAGGTCATGGGCAATGCGAACCTTTGCCCCGTCCGTCGGGCTTTGTAGGGGTATCTGTGCCTCTTTATCTGATGTGCTTTTACTAGCACAGGTTCGCATGCGTACCTCCTTGGTGATCTTGTCCTATTCGAGGTCATTCTCCATGCACACCATTGCCCAGCCTGTCGGGCTTTCTGACGGCATTTGTGCCTCTTTATTCAATGTGCTTCTATTATCACAGATGCGCATGGGTGCCTCGATTTCATTAAACGCTGCCTGCTGTCTGCTCCCTGAGCTATCCTCATCCTCCTGGAGGCTAATGTCAAGACCTAGGCTGGCCCGTTTCCTGCCTATTTCTCTGCTGCACTCTTGTTGCGTGCCTTTTTCGAGCGGAAGACTGCGACGGCGTTCGGGGCAATCACTGGAGGGAGATTTCAAAACTTCGTGTCTGGAGCGCGTGTCAAACGCTCGCTCGATCGAGCTTGCATGCGACTCCAGCTCGCGAACTTCTCTCAGTGCTCGCGCCCTTTCCGCCTCCGCGACCCTGAGACGCAACTGCAAAACACGTGCCTCGCGCTCAATCTGTTCTCTTTTCTCTTCTCGCTCCGCAGCGCGTTCTTCTCGCGCTCGCGCCTGCCGCTCGGCGAACCACGCTTTTAGCTCTGCTCCCTCAAGCCCCATGCGTTCCGCTAAAGCTAACAGCTCTCGCGTGCTAGCCATGTTTTTCAAATGTTAGAATTAGCAACAGAATCCAAACAAACGGCTTCGTCCTGTCGCGCGGACAACAATTTGTGATGCAGCGTGACTGCAGATGGTTCTTAAATTGGGGGACAACCCCATTAAGGGGAAAGCCCAATCGAGGACAAAGCCGTTTGTCGAGAAACACACACACAACCTTTTAATGTAACTAGAACGAGAAAAAACCGTAAAATAAACACTCAAAAAGAACTCATAATAGAACACACATGTGACTAGAACGCTTAATGATATCGGGCAAGTTCGGGCAGGAAGCGGGCGTGTGCGCGTGCTATAGTCTCGATGCGGCGAAGCGGAGACGAGACGACGAGATAAGCGTTGTTGGTCTCACCAAACGTCGTTCTGTCGGACCGTAGTACAGGCTGCCAGAGCGTGGCAGCTCTGGCTCGGAGGGAGAATACAGGCGGCACGGCAGCACGGGCTGACGGTGGTGGCGTTCTGGTCGGGCAGCTGATCGTGGCACTCGGGCTCGTAGCCCGACAGCTCAGGTTCTGCCCACGGACGCAGACGCTCACCGGCCTCGGGCAGCAGCAGTTGACTATCGGGCAGGGTGGCGATGCCCGGGAAGGCAGGCGGCTTGGCAGCAGGGGTTGACGGCGGCGGCGTTCTGGCCGGGCAGCTGGTCGTGGAGCTCGGGCCCGTAGCCCGACAGCTCTCGTTCTGCCCACGGGCGCAGACGCTTGCCGGCCTCGGTCAGCGGTTGACGATCAGGAGGAGTGGCGACTCCCAGGAACGCGTTGGCAGGAGGCCCCGGCCGGGTGAAGTCCTGGTGGCTCGGGTCCGGAACCCGACGGCCGTCTTCAACTCCCGATCCGGTGGCCGACCTTGTCCTGGTGCCGCTTCTGGAACTCCTCCCCCTACTGCCAGCGCGGCTCCTTTTTCTGCTGCTCTGGTCGATTCGTCGATTTCTCATTGGCTGCTCGAGGCTCCGTGTTCTTTTGTGATTGGATTGGCCTTTTCCTTTTGATTTCTTTTCTTGTGCCGCGTGTTCACGCGCTGGCCGCTCTTCGGCGTCGTCGTTTTCGGCGCGCCACGGTAGAGCGGCGCGGGCTCTCCTTGTCGTCTGCTCCTTGTGTCCAACCACCGCACCGCGTCGCGCACCACACATGTCACTGTCTCCTACCGCCGCGCCGTGTCGCGCACTACACATCACACACGGACACCCATCGCAGAGAGATCTCGGAGAATGCCGTAGCGCCATGTCGTGTCGTAAGCTTTTTCTAGGTCGAGGAACACTGAAAGACAGAACTGCTTATGTATAAAAGCGTCTCTAATATAAGACTCAATGCGAACAAGGTGGTCTGTTGTGGACATACCTTCCCTGAAACCACATTGGAAGGGGTCTAGTAATTTATTTTCAAGGAAACAGATTAAGCGCCTGTTGATCATATTTTCAAATAGTTTGCACAGACAGCTTGTTAGCGCTATTGGCCTGTAGCTGCTGGCTAGGGACGGGTCTTTGCCTTGTTTAAGCACGGGAATGACTATAGCTTCCTTCCACGAGGACGGGATATATCCATGCGCCCACATGACATTGAAAAGATACAGGAGTGTTTTCAGCGCTTCAGGATTCAGGTGCTTAATCATTTCATATATGACATGATCACCGCCTGGCGCAGAGTTATTGCAGCAAGCGAGGGATGCTTTCAGTTCAGTTAAAGTAAATGGATAGTTGTAGACCTCACTCGATGAACCTTTACGTTTTAGGGGCTGTCGCTCTTCGCGTTCTTTGACTCTCAGAAATGCTTGTGTGTAGTGGGACGCACTGGAGATGTATTCAAAGTGTTCGCCCAGACAAGCAGCCTGATCTTTCAGGCTCTCTCTTTGAGTACTTACTAAGGGGAGTGGGTGTACCTCCCGGCCTTTTAATTTATTTACTCGATTCCACACTTTCGTCTCATCCGTGTAAGAATTTATACTGGAGATGTACTTCTCCCAACTCTCCCTTTTAGCACGTCGACGTGTTACTCTACCTGGGACTTTAATTGTTTGAAACTAATCAAGTTTTCGTAGTTTGGAGAGTCGCGTAGTCGTCCCCAAGCTTTGTTTTGATTTTTCCGTGCTTCCTTGCATTCTTCGTTCCACCACGGGATACGACGTTTATTAGCCAGTCCGTTAGTTTGACAGATGCATGTTGTGGCAGTCTCAATTATAAAGCCCGTTATATATGCTACAGCATCGTCTATATTTAAAGAGGCAATATCATCCCTCCTTAAATAAGTTTGTTCTTGGAAACGTTCCCAGTTAGCCGAGTCAACCTTCCATCGGGGAATGTGTGGGGAACATAGATCTTGTTTTGTCAGTTTTAACATGATTGGTAAGTGGTCGCTCCCAAAAGGGTTCTTCAGAACGGACCACCCCAGGTACGGAATCAGTGTACTAGACACGATACTTAAATCTATGGAGGAGTATGTGTTGTGCGCCATGCTGTAGTAAGTTGGCTCTTTCTTATTAAGTAAACATGCTCCTGAAGAAAAGAGAAAATTTTCAATTAGGCGTCCTCTCGCATCGCAACAAGAGTCTCCCCACAATGTGTTATGTGCGTTTAAATCTCCGACAACTATGTATGGTGCCAGAAGTTCATCTATGTAGTTCTGAAATTCAGTTTTATTAAGATGATAATTAGGAGGGATGTATATGGAGGTAACAGTGACTAGCCTGTCCAACAATACCCCTCGGACAGCAACTGCCTCTATGGGCGTACGAAGTTTCAGTTCTCGACAGGCAACACCTCTGTCAACTACGATGGCAACACCGCCGGATGACACGAAGGTGTCATCGCGGTCTTTGCGAAAGATGGCGTATTGCCGGAGAAAGTTGCATTGTGTAGATTTAAGGTGTGTCTCCTGAACACACAGCACCTTCGGATTAAACTTGTGTAGGATTTCTTTGACGTCATCGAGGTTGTGTAGGAGTCCTCTGACGTTGCACTGTATTATTTGTGTATTCATATTGAGAGTGTTTTTGTGCTGCGTGTAAAGGAGACTAACTCAAGCTACAGAGCCCTTGTCGGACCCTGTGATGCGGGCTTTTTCTTTTTTGGAGCGATCGCGAGATTCTCGCGGCTCCTTAGGCGCTGACGGCGCCGTCTGGCCAGTTGTGTCCATGGCCTCTTGCGAGGCGCTGCACACGCGCTCTTGCGAGCGGTTGGTTTGACGGGAAGGCCTCGCCTCGAGGGACGAGGCCCTGGAGGCCACCAGCCCGGAGGTCGATGGCCCCTTCTTGTGAGTTGGCGGAGCAGCGCTAGCTGCAGCCGCCGAGGGGGCGGATGGCGTCACTGCTGGCTCGCTGCTTGCGGGCCGGGCAGGCGCCGGAAGCCGTTGTGTCGCTACCCCCTGACGCGCCACATCGGCAAAGGTGTTCTTGGGCAGGTATGATACCCGCCTACGTGCCTCCTTGAATGTGATATTTTCTTTGACTTTAATAGTCACAATTTCTTTCTCTTTCTTCCATGACGGGCACGACCGTGAGTATGCGGCGTGCTCACCATCACAGTTGACACAATCTGGAGTGTTATTGCAAGTTTCGGAGGAATGCTCATTGGCACTGCACTTAGCGCAAGTTTGCCGGCCTCGGCAGTTCTGTGAACTGTGCCCGAATCGCTGGCACTTGAAAGACCTCACAGGATTTGGCACGTATGGCCTAACACGAAGTCTGAGGTACCCGGCCTCGATGGACTCGGGCAGGACACTTGAACCAAACGTAAGTACTAGGTGCATTGTCTTGATTTCTTTGCCGTCGCGCCTTATCTTAATTCTTTTAACGTTTATCACATTTTGCTCACTGAAGCCCTCCAAGAGTTCAGCCTCGGTTAGCTCCATTAAATCATCATCTGAGATAACGCCACGGATGGTGTTCATAGTACGATGTGGGGTTACTGTCACTTGGCTGTCCCCAAATGATACTAGATTGGGCAGTTTGTCATATTGTTTCACATCACGGAGCTCCAAGAGGAGATCCCCGCTTGCCATCCTGGACGCTTTAAAGCCTGGTCCAAAAATATCAGTCAAAGACTTTGAGACAAGGAATGGTGACATTGTTCTTACCCATTTGTTTGAGGTTTCAGAGTGAATGACATGAAATCTGGGAAAATTCTGTGTTTGGCGTCCAAAAAAACTGGAACACATCTTCGGTGCGCCCTCTTTTCAGACGGCGATCAGGGAGTGGTGGAAAAGGACTAGCCATAAGAATATCTGGGTTTTCGGCAGCAACGCCAGCCACCCACCATGGAGCCCAACAAGGGGACGCTGCAGGGCCTGTAAACACAAGACCTGCAGACGCCAGCTGTACGTCACCACTATAACCAAATATGGAATATCCAAGGTTGGCTACCCACACAAGGTTAACCCTTGCCGCCCAGAAGATCAGAAGTAAAAGGAACTGAGTAGGAGACAGGAAAGATTGAAAGTCCGAGAGAAAGACGAAGATTGAGGAGGAGGACAGGAAAGGGCGACTGCCGATTTCCCCCGGGTGGGTCAGTCCGGGGGTGCCATCTATGTGAAGCAGAGGCCGAAGAGGTGTGTTGCCTCCGCCGCGGGGCCTTAAAGGTCCGAACACCCAGCATCGGCTCAACCCCCAGGATCCCCCTTTCCCCAGACACGGCTAAGCCGCGCACAGCTATACGCGGGAGGGTCCAACCCTCGTGTGCTCGGGTACGTGGTGGCGCAACTCACCAAACGCCTGCTGACGCAGACGCCCCTGCGGGGGTGGTGGTTCGTAGGCCCAGGGACTCAGATACAGGAAGCAGAGTCATAGACAGGACAAACATTTATCAACGGACGACAAGTACACTTATGATGTGTTACAAGACACTGAACTAATTCTATACGGTCCACGCAGTCCACGACTTACGCGAGTTGTCACCGCGCGTGTCCTCACTGACGATACTGACACATGTACACCCGTCGGCAAAATAAGTCGGGGCGCGCGAGCGACGACCGCAATCAGATTAAACTGCATCGCCGCGCCGTCTGACGTGGAAAGTGCGTGTGCGCGTCCTTTCAATCTCGCAGCCATATATTTTTACTCGCTTGCAGCGGACCAGCGATTACATGTAGCGCTTTGCGCTAGGCGTCGCTTTCTTCAATCCGTGACGCGCTCAATTCGACGGGAGCATGGTGGCAGTGAAGTGTACGCGGCTCGCTATGCCCGAAAGAGATAGCATATCTGCTATTAAAGAGATAGCATATCTTGTCTCAGTGGTTAACCGGTGCCACGCACATCATTACTGAAACACAAACAGCGAAAACGAAAAGGCATTGAGCCGAAATAATGCTTCACTTTATTAACATAATATAACAAGAGGCAGGCAGATCGCTTTGCACATGGAACAAAATAGGCGAATGGACTAGAAAACAAAAACAAAAAGACGCTCGCTATAATCGGAGAGGTCATGGGTTGGCCTTGAAAGAACAAAAAAGGAAAGCGACTGAGGACGAGCGAAAAATAGCAACGGCGAAACCTATCACCTTTGCCCCCCCCCCCCCCCCCCCCCTTCATAACAAAATTTGATAGTGCGTGAAGTGGCCGTTCACGGAAATAATTTCAGACATCCTGGTGTGTTGCGACACCACGGACCCGAGCACACGAGGGTCGGACCCTCCGGCGTCTAACCGTGCGCGGCTTAGCCGTGTCCGGGGAAAAGAGGATCCTGGGGGTTGAGCCAATGCTGAGTGCTTGGACCTTTATGGCCCCTCGGCGGAGGCAACACACCCCTTTGGCCTCGGCTTCACGTAGACGGCACCCCCGGACTGACCCACCCCGGGGGAATCGGTAGTTGCCTCTTCCTGTCCCCCTCTCCAATCTGCGTCTTTCCCTCTTTCTTTCAATCTTTCCTGTCTTCTCCTCTCTTCTATTTACTTCCGACTT
Organism: Dermacentor silvarum; assembly: GCF_013339745.2. Taxonomy (NCBI): domain Eukaryota; kingdom Metazoa; phylum Arthropoda; class Arachnida; order Ixodida; family Ixodidae; genus Dermacentor; species Dermacentor silvarum. The sequence goes on from NC_051154.1 coordinate 402,965,871, forward strand.
TCCAGGCAGCGAGAGTTAACCTTGTGTGGTGCAACCAACCTTGGCTGTACATATTTGGTTATAGCGGCAACGTACAGTTGGCGTCTGCATGTCTTGCTTCCTATATGTCCTGCGGCGTCCCCTTGTTGGGCTCCATGGTGGGCGGCTGGCGTTTCTGCCGAAATTTAGATATACCTATGGATCGTGCTTTCCCCAAACTCCCTGATCGCCCCCAGAAACGGGGGCGCACCGAAGATGTTTTCAAGTTTTTTGGCCACCAAATAGAGAATTTCCCGCGCTACCATGTAGTACACAGTGAAAGACCAGAGAAGACTGTGAGGATTATCTCACCGTTCCTCGTCTCCAAATGTATGACAGAATTAAGCTATAGGCCCAGGCTACAAAGCAACTAAGTTGGCCAGCGGTGACCTCCTCTTGGAGCTCCACGACAAAAAACAGTATGAAAAGCTGCCTAAACTAGTCTTTTTCGGACAAATCCCAGTTACGGTCACCGCTCACCGTACCATGAACACCATCCGTGGTGTAATCTCAGACAATGACATGATGGAGCTCCCTGAGGAAGAACTTTTGGAAGGGCTCAAAGAACAGAACGTGGTTAACGTAAAGCGAATTAAGATGAGGCGCGGTGGAAAGGAAATTCAAACGAAACATGTTATTCTTACCTTTAGTTCTAGTGTGCTACCCGAGACCATTGAGGCCGGGTATGACAAGATCCGTGTCAGGCCATACGTGCCTAACCCGCTCCGATGTTTTAAGTGCCAGCGATTCGGGCACAGTTCACAGAACTGCCGAGGCCGTCAGACTTGTGCAAAATGCAGTGCCAATGAACACCTTTCTGAAACATGTCAAAACACTCTCCACTGCGTGAACTGTGATGGGGAGCACGCCGCATATTCACGGTCCTGCCCATCCTGGAAGAAGGAAAAGGAAATCGTCACATTTAAAGTCAAAGAAAATATTTCGTTCAAAGAGGCACGCAGGCGGGTGTCATACCTGCCAAAGAACACCTTTGCCGAAGTGGCGCGTCAGGGGGCAGCGTCGCAACGGCTTCCAGCGGCTGTCCGGCCCACACACAGTAAGCCGGCAGTGATGCCATCCGCCCCCTCGGCGGCTGCAGCTAGCGCTGCTCCGCCAACTCACAAGAAGGGGCCATCGACCTCCGGGCTGGTGGCCTCCAGGGCCTCGTCCCTCGAGGCGAGGCCTTCTCGTCAAACCAACCGCTCGCAAGAGCGCGTGTCCAGCGCCTCACAAGAGGCGATGGACACAACAACTGGCCAGACGGCGCCACCAGCGCCTCAGGAGCGGCGAGAATCTCGCGATCGCTCCAAAAAAAAAAGCCCGCATCACAGGGCCCGAGAAGGGCTCTGTAGCTTAAGTTAGTCTCCTTTACACACAGCACAAAAAACACTTTCAACATGAATACACAAATAATACAGTGGAACGTCAGAGGACTTCTACACAACCTCGATGACGTCAAAGAAATCCTACACAAGTTTAATCCGAAGGTGCTGTGTGTTCAGGAGACACACCTTAAATCTACACAATGCAACTTTCTCCGGCAATACGCCATCTTTCGCAAAGACCGCGATGACACCTTCGTGTCATCCGGCGGTGTTGCTATCGTAGTTGACAGAGGTGTTGCCTGTCGAGAACTGAAACTTCGTACGCCCCTAGAGGCAGTTGCTGTCCGAGGCGTATTGTTTGACAGGCTAGTCACTGTTAGCTCTATATACATCCCTCCTAATTATCATCTTAATAAAACTGAATTTCAGAACTACATAGACGAACTTCCGGCACCATACATAGTTGTCGGAGATTTAAACGCACATAACACATTATGGGGAGACTCTCGTTGCGATGCGAGAGGACGCCTAATTGAAAACTTTCTCTTTTCTTCAGGAGCATGTTTACTTAATAAGAAAGAGCTAACTTACTACTGCGTGGCGCACAACACATACTCCTCCATAGATTTAAGTATCGTGTCGAGTACACTGATTCCGTACCTGGAGTGGTCCGTTCTGAAGAACCCTGTTGGGAGCGACCACTTCCCAATCATGTTAAAACTGACAAAACAAGATCTATGCTCCCCACACATTCCCCGATGGAAGGTTGACTCGGCTAACTGGGAACGTTTCCAAGAACAAACTTATTTAAGCAGGGATGATATTGCCTCTTTAAATATAGACGATGCTGTAGCATATATAACAGGCTTTATAATTGAGACTGCCACAACATGCATCCGTCAAACTAACGGACTAGCTAATAAACGTCGTATCCCGTGGTGGAACGAAGAATGCAAGGAAGCACTGAAAAATCAAAACAAAGCTTGGGGACGACTTCGCGACTCTCCAACCGCCGAAAACTTGATTAGTTTCAAACAAATAAAGTCCCAGGCTAGAAGAACACGTCGACGTGCTAAAAGGGAGAGTTGGAAGAAGTATATCTCCAGCATAAATTCTTACATGGATGAGACGAAAGTGTGGAATCGAGTAAATAAATTAAAAGGCCGGGAGGTACACCCACTCCCCTTAGTAAGTACTCAAGGAGAGAGCCTGGAAGATCAGGCTGGTCGTCTGGGCGAACTCTTTGAATATATCTCCAGTGCGTCCCACTACACACAAGCATTTCTGAGAGTCAAAGAACGCGAAGAGCGACAGCCCCTAAAACGTAAAGGTTCATCGAGTGAGGCCTACAACTATCCATTTACTTTAACTAAACTGAAAACATCCCTCACTTGCTGCAATAACTCTGCGCCACGCGGTGATCTTGTCATATATGAAATGAATAAGCACCTGAATCCTGAAGCGCTGAAAACACTCCTGTATTTTTCAATGTCATGTGGGCGGATGGATATATCCCGTCCTCGTGGAAGGAAGCTATAGTCATTCCCGTGCTTAAACAAGGCAAAGACTCGTCCCTAGCCAGCAGCTACAGGCCAATAGCGCTAACAAGCTGTCTGTGCAAACTATTTGAAAAAATGATCAACAGGCGCTTAATCTGTTTCCTTGAAAATAACAAATTACTAGACCCCTTCCAATGTGGTTTCAGGGAAGGTATGTCCACAACAGACCACCTTGTTCGCATTGAGTCTTATATTAGAGACACTTTTATACATAAGCAGTTCTCTTTCAGTGTTGCTCGACCTAGAAAAAGCTTACGACACGACATGGCGCTACGGCATTCTCCGAGATCTCTCTGCGATGGGTGTCCGTGGCAACATGTTAAACACAATCGAAAGTTACCTATCGAATCGCACATTCCGCGTAAGAGTGGGTAACGCTCTTTCTAAGTCATTCACCCAAGAGACCGGTGTGCCACGAGGGGGCGTGCTTAGTTGCACACTATTTATTGTAAAAATGAGTTCCCTGCACACAGTCATCCCACGCACTATGTTTTATTCTGTTTATGTCGACGATGTGCAGATAGCCTTCAAGTCGTGCAATATTGCCATCTGCGAACGACAAGTGCAGCTGGGAATAAACAGATTGTCCCAATGGGCAAATGAGAACGGTTTTAAAGTAAACGCCCAGAAGAGCACTTGCGTACTCTTTACAAACAAGAGAGGCATAACGCCTGTCCCCAGTATAGAAATCAAAGGAGATGCGCTCTCTGTGAGCAGCGAGCATAAGTTTCTAGGCATTATTTTAGATTCGAAGCTTACATTTATTCCTCATATTAAGCATGTGAGGGCAACATGCCTGAAGACAATGAACCTTTTAAAGCTTCTGTTGCGTACGACTTGGAGTAGTGATCGAAAGTGTCTGCTTAACCTCTATAAAAGTCTTGTCCGCTCACGCCTCGATTACGGAGCTATAGTGTATAATTCCGCAACGCCAAGTGCATTAAAATACTAGACCCCGTTCACCATCTGGGTATCCGCCTTGCGACCGGTGCTTTCAGGACAAGTCCAATCCAGAGCCTCTACGTAGAGTCAAATCAGTGGTCACTTCATCTGCAGCGGTCATACAGCAGTTTGACATATTTTCTGAAAGTCCAAGCAAACATTGAACATCCCTCTTGTTCAACTATAAATGACGTGACCGCTGCCACACTCTTCCATAATCGACCTGCAGCGAGAAAGCCGTTCTCTTTGCGTGTGAGGAATCTTAGTGAGGAAATGGGTGTTCTGCTGCTTGAACAATGTCCTATGGCTCCAGCGAAACTGTTGCCGCCGTGGCACTGGCAACTCATAGAGTGTGACACATCGTTCGTAGAGGTCACTAAACACGCGCCAGAGGCACACATTAAAATGCATTTCTTAGAACTCCAATCTAAATACTCGTGTACACAGTTTTACACAGATGCTTCCAAGTCACATGCCGGGGTATCTTATGCAGCCGTCGGCCCATCCTTTTCGGAATCCGGTGTACTCCACCCGGAAACGAATATCTTTACGGCTGAGGCCTATGCACTATTGTCGGCTGTGAATCATATAAGGGCATCAAAACTTCAACAAGCAATTATATTTGCAGACTCCCTAAGCGTGGTGAAAGGTCTGATGTCACTCTGCAAAAACAAAAATCCTGTACTTACTGAGCTCTATTCCAGTTTATGCAGAGCATATATATCTAACCAGCATGTGACTACATGCTGGGTGCCTGGCCATAGAGGCATTGAGGGTAATGTGCTTGCAGACCAGTTGGCCACATCAACTACATCGCAAGCTATTAATCCTGCGGCTTCTATTCCTCCCGCAGATCTGAGATCTGAAGCCTTTTCTGCGAAGAAAACTGCGAGACCACTGGCAGCGCTTGTGGGACGCTGAAACAAATAATAAGCTTCACTTAGTTAAGCCACAGTTAGGTTTCTGGTCACCCGCACCGAAAACACGGCGAACTGATGTACTGTTCTGTCCTCTAAGAATAGGACACACATATGATACGCACAATTTTCTATTGAATGGAAATGATCCTCCAACCTGTGGTAGAGGCTGACCGTCCTCCATGTCCTCGTGGAGTGCCGGGAAGCCGAAACAGAAAGAAAGAAATATTTTCCACAAGCATACCGATATCATGTCCCGCTTCACCCCATTATGTTTCTCGGCGAAGAACCGATTTTTAATGCCAAAGCAGTCGTCGATTTTTTGAACGATGTGGTCCTGCATGTTTTTAGCCCAACTAGTTCGTAGCGCATCCTCTCTCCAGAGGATGCCTCTGTGATAGTTTTTTTTATAGCACATGCCTCCAGGCCCTTGTGGTTCAATTCCTCTGTTTAGGCAGTAGTGCTTCTTGCCAATTACTGCATCTTAAATATTTTAAATATCGTGTCATTACCTCTCAATGCATTCTTCATTTCATAGTACACCTCATGTCATTGCCATGATTTTAGTACATGTATATTTTACGCACTTTACAGCGATTATTTTAAGGCCCTTATACAGCCACGCTTCATTTACTTCTCAGAATTCATCGCACCACTGCACACTCACAAACACTGGCATGGCGCTCTTTGGCCAAAACTAGCCCTTGCGCCATAAAACACCACACATCATCATCATCAATTTCAGACATCCTTCTCGGCATAGATTTGTACAGCGAGGCGACATAATCGCCGTCCGACCTAAGGCCCTCCCACTCTTTTTGAATTGCGTTCCACAGCGCGTCCGCCGTTGCCCTAGACAAGTTGCGCCTGGACAGACCCCACTTCATTCGAGCCCACACATTCTCGATTGGGTTTGCGTCCGCGCCACAGGGAGGCCACGGCAACGTGCGCACGCCAAGGTCTTCAAGCGTGGCGGTCACCTGACGAGCCATGTGTATGGGGCTTTTGTCCTGCTGAAAGATGAAGCAGCCGTCGGAGAAAGGTCGATCCAGAACATATGGGAGCATGGTGTTTTGTAGCAGGCAACGGTAGTAGGGTGCCGTGAATTTCCCACCAATGCGGACAAGTGGCCCTAGCCCATCTTTGCTAATAGCACCCCACACGGACACTGAACACCGGCCACTTGAAAGAACGCTCTGAGTATAACGAGGGTGGTGCCTGCAATTTTAAAAGAACCAGAATGGACAGGTAGAAGGTGTCGAAAACTGATTTCGGAATCGGTTATGCGCGTTTTGCTTAAAACTATAGTTTGCTTTAAACCATCGTGCAAACAACGCGTACAAGACGCTTAGTGAAAAACTTGAAACACGTGTATTCGACGCGCTGCTAACGAGGAATTATTTGTGGACTTTCTGTTGTCTGCAGTGCATTCGTTTCTTAATTGACATTGTAGGATATTTTTATTTGTTGAAATAAGTTTGAAAATTACTCAAGAATGTTACATCTATGAAAATATTTCGGTACATGCAAAGCAGCGAAACATTGACACCGCGAAAACTGAACGCATTGGTTACCTCGAGTTCAAGGGCCGCCACACCCTCCTCTGCTGATCCCACCGAGTGCAGAAAGTCGACTCGTCAGAAAAAACTACATTTTTCCTTCATTCCAACGCTGGTGATTTAAAGCGAAGTCCAGGCGTGGTTGGCGCTGTCGCTCCGGCAGAAAAGGCTTTTGCGCCGCGGCAAAATTGGAAATTCCAGCCTCTTTCAATCGTCGGCGCACGGTCGCTGTAGAAATACTCAGTGACAGCTCGTCCCGGATTTCTTTAGCTGAAGAGAAAGGGTCCACGACAGCTGCGGCCACAATGTCGTGCGACGTGACTCTTGGCCGGCCAGACCGCTTGGCATCCGCAAGTGTTCCCTAAAAGCGCGGATAATCCTGGTGACCGCTGTCTTCGACCTCCCAGTTCTTCGGGCAATCTCTCTCTGTGGCACACCCTGCACAAAAATTCTGGCGATGTGTCGCCGATCTTCAATAGGAACACGTGGCGCCATTTCGGTCGACGACAGACCTTTGTCCGGCACTCACTATTTCTACATGTTTAATAAGTATCGCTGGCCAATAAGAAGCCCGAACACATGACGGGCGGATGAAGATAAGAGAATGGCGTGACTGCCGTATTCTAGTCGAACCACTGAAAATCAGCTGATCTACTGTGTAGATAAATCTATGGAAGCACGGCGCCCTCTGACTGGCGTTTGATAACTACAGTTTTTAAACTGTGCTTCAATGGATACAGCCGTATAAAATGGTTGGGCAGATAGGTGTGCCATGAAATTTTTTATTGAGAAACTTGTTCGCGAACAGGAAATTTGCCAGCTTAAACACATGATGCCGTATTGAGTTGTCATTAAAAACAGTGAAACCGTTGCAGGATGTGGTCACACTCAGACACTGATCGGCAAGTTTTCGGACAGGATACCAAACGATGCATATCTTTGGAACTATTTGCTGTGATCACGCTTTTTCAGAGCTTGCGATATCCTCTATAGAGAGCATGTAAATCACAACGCGTTCCGCGTGGCTGCAGAAAGTTACATAAACACGTGGCAGCAGTGATGAATTCCGAAAAGCTGAGTGACAGCTCAAAAGAACATAGCGTGTTCATCGATGAGTACAAGTTCCCTGCTTCTCTGTACTCTAAGTGTGAGCTCTTCGAACCACGCTAAAACGAGAAGGACGCTTGAGCTTCGCCTCCAAGAGTAGAACACGATAACCTCATCGGGCGCTGTTGGCATCGCCTTCTCCATGATTAGCCTCAACGTGCCGTGAGGAAAAGAAAGCCTGTGCGCGTAACATTGAACACATTTTTGCCGCGCAGAACGCGCTGATTTTTCGCACACTACCGACGACGCTTACGTAGACACCGACACTGGAATTTCTGCGAAAGGAGCTTTTAACACCAGCGCGTTCAACGAAAAGTTCGGCTGCTCTGCGTTGTCTGTGAAGCGAGCCGCGTACACTTCACTGCCACCGTGGCCCCGTCGAATTGAGCGCGTCACGAATTGAAGAAAGAAAGCGACGCCTAGCGCAAAACGCTACATGTAATCGCTGGTCCGCTGTAAGCGAGTAAAAATACATGCCTACGAGATTGAAAGGACGGGCACACGCACTTTCCACGTCAGACGGCGCGGCGATGCAGTTTTATCTAATTCCGGTCGTCGCTCGCGCGTCCCGACTTATTTTCCCGACGGGTGTACTTGTTTATCTTTCACCGGTCATCGCTTTCCACCGGCTAACAAATGTTAAACTAAACGTTATGGCTTGGCGCAGGACGCGCCTGCACGTATCGGAAGCTTCTCGAACGTTATGGATGCTTCTATCCGTCGTCTGTGGTCATCGACGCTTATGTAATCTGATTATATAAGGGACGCTAATTGTCTAGTACCTTCTGGAAGACACTCTGGCACCAGGGATTTTTCTGCTACCTTCGATGACTCATGTATAAAAGCCGACGCGTTTCGCCGCTGATCAGATTTTCGACGATCGCCGACTGTGTTCGCCGCTATCGTTGTGCTTCGTGTGCAACTTTCTTTTGTGGACCCATGCTCACCCAATAAAGTCCGTTTCGTCATTCATAGTTTTGCGACTGTTTTCTTCACCGTCACTACTACGTGACATCTGGTGGAGGTTCTGGGTATCGATCCCAGTACCTCTCGCAATGCAAATAGGTGGCAACGACGCTTGACGCCATTCTACCGGACGTCACCGACGAAGAAAATCTCGACGTTGCCACCTATTTGCAGCGTGCCGAAGAAGGTCGATATCTCGCCGACCTGCGCATCAAGAACCAGCAGTGGACCGACAGCCGGCGCTAGAACGTTCGACGGCGCTACGTCGAATGCCAGCCCGGCGACCGTGTTTGGGTCTGGACTCCGATACGCCGACGAGGACTTAGCGAGAAACTGTTACGTCGCTATTTCGGACCGTATAAGATCACCCGACGTACTGGCGCACTGGATTATGAGGTCGTGCCAGGCGGCATTTCGTAATTACAGCGACGCCGCGCGCGACCTCAAGTCATCCACGTGGTGCATCTTAAGCCTTTCTACGCCCGCTGCCGAACTTAGGTACCCCCGCAGGGGCGTCTGCGTCAGCAGGCGTTTGGTGTGTTGCGACACCACGGACCCGAGCACATGGGGGTTGGACCCTTTCGCGTGTCGCCGTGCGTGGCTTAGCCGTGTCCGGGGAAAAGGGGATCCTGGGAGTTGAGCCGAAACCGGGTGTTTGGACCTTCATAGCCCCTCGGCAGAGGCAACACACTCCTTTGGCCTCTGCATCACGTAGACGGCACCCCCGGGCTGACCCACCCGGGGGAAATCGGCAGTCGCCTTTTCCTGTTCTTCTCTTCAATCTTCGTCTTTCTCCCTTACTTTTAATCTTTCCTGTCTCCTTTTCTCTTCCATTTACTTCCAACATTCCTGGCGGCGAGGGTTAACCTTGTGTGTTATAACCACTCTTGGTTATACGTATTTGGTTATAGCGGGAACGTACAGCTGGCGTTTGTGGGACTTGTGTTACAGGTCCTACATCGTCCCCTTGTTCGGCTCCATGGTGGGTGGCTGGCGTTTCTGCCGAATGAATATTATTTTTATGGCTTACTCTTTCCCTGCGTTACCCGATCGCCCCGAGAAAAGGGGGCACACCGAAGAAGTGTTTCAATTTTTTTGGCACCACAAAGAAAACTTTCCCCGCTACCACGTCATACACAGCGTAAAATCTGAAAAGGCAGTGAGAGCGATCTCTCCCTTCCTCGTTTCAAAATGCCTGACAGAGACAATAGGAGCCGGCTACAAAGCCAAGAAATTGGCTAGCGGCGACCTCCTTCTTGAACTCCGAGATATGAAACAACTTGAGAAACTACAGAACCTAGTATCCATTGGAGACTTTCCCATCACTGTGACCCGCACCGCACTATGAAGACCAGTCGTGGTGTAGTTTCGGATGATGATTTGATGGAGCTAAGTGAAGCAGAACTATTAGAGGGCTGGAGTGACCAAAATGTCATCAATGTCAAAAGAATTAAGATGAGGCGTGACGGAAAAGAAATTCTGACCAAGCATCTCATTCTAACCTTCGGCACAAGTCTACTGCCCGAGACTATCGAGGCAGGCTACGTGAAAATCAGAGTCAGGCCGTATATTCCTAATCCCCTGCGATGTTTCAAATGCCAGAGATTTGGCCATAGCTCACAGAGCTGTCGCGGTCGAACTACTTGCGCCAAATGCAGTGCTTCTGAACACACGTCTGATACGTGCAATAAGACCCCACATCGTGTAAACTGTGAAGGGGAGCACGCCGCATACTCGCGGTCCTGCCCATCCTGAAAAAAAGAAAAGGAAATTGTCACGATTAAAGTTAAACAAAATATTTCGTTCAAAGAGGCACGAAGGCAGGTGTCCTACCTGCCAAAAACCAGCTTTGCCGATGTGACGCGTCAGGCGCTGCGCCACAACGGCCTTCGGCGGCTGTCTGGCACACACGTAGTGAGCCGGCGGTGACGCCATCCGCCCCCTCAGCGGCTGCAGCTAGTGCTGCTCCGCCATCTCAGAAGAAGGGGCCATCGACCTCCGGGCTGGTGGCCTCAAGGGTCTCGTCCCTCGAGACGAGGCCTTCACCGCGAACAAACCGCTCGCAAGAGCGAGTGTCCAGCGTGCCGCAAGAGCCGATGGACACATCTTCTATCCAGACGGCGCAGCCAGCGCCTAAGAAGCGGCGAGAACCTTTCGACCGCTCCAAAAAAGAGAAACCCCGCATTACAGGGCCCCTAAAGGGTTCTGGAAGCTAACTCTCTTTTCGTAAACACGCAGCACAAAACTCTTTTTAATATGGGCACTCAGATAGTTCATTGGAACGTCAGAGGTCTCCTTCAAAATCTTGACGACATTAAAGAACTCCTCCGCAAATTTAGTCCCAGGGTGCTGTGTGTTCAAGAAACACACCTCAAACATACACATACAAATTTCCTCAGACAATATTGTCACGAGCCTCGAGAAGTAGTCGTGAAGGTTTAATAACCCATAGAGCAGCTGACTCTCGCAAGACGCGACCGTCGGGGCTGGCTCGAGCCGAGAAGAGACGCGCGGTCTTCGTTCTTCTCTTGGGCTCGACCCACTCTTGCCCTCGACCCACTACCTACAGGTGGTATTATCCCCCCTTTCGAACAAAAGCATCGCCTCGATGCTAAAAAAATAGGCGTAGAAGACAAAGAAGAAGAAGGCAGGCAAAGAGAAAGTACACAAGAAAAAGTAGCCGTCACGCCGGCACCAGTCAATGAACGAAGAAGCAATCTCCCAAAGATAAATGAAAAATAGAAATAAAGAAGGGAATGAGAAAAAAAAAACGAAAACAAAAAAAAGTTACGGACGCGCAGTGTACGGCTTCATGCGCACAACATGAACTATGTCTGAGCTCGGTTGTCTTTGTGTCCTACTCCGTGTCTGCGATGATGTGTCCAGAACCACTTCGTAGTTTACGTCACTGACGCGGCGGAGCATCTTATACGGACCGAAATACCGGCTCAGCAGCTTTTCACAGAGGCCACGACGGCGAACGGGGGTCCACACCCAAACTTGGTCCCCGGGGTTGTAGGACACGTCCCTGTGGCGGATGTTGTAGCGTCGTGCATCTGCCTGCTGCTGCTGGCCGATATGCAGCCGCGCGAGCTGCCGAGCTTCTTCAGCACGCTCTGCAAATTCCTCGGCGTCAGTTGTCGATAGGTCAGCGTCTTGACACGGCAGCATAGCGTCCAGCATCGTCTGGACTTCACGACCATAGAGAAGGCGAAAGGGCGTGAAGCGCGTCGTCTCTTGCACGGCGGTGTTATACGCGAAGGTCACGTAAGGCAAGATCCGATCCCATGTTTTGTGTTGAACGTCGATGTACATTGCGAGCATGTCTGTGACCGTCTTATTCAGTCGCTCGGTAAGTCCGTTGGTTTGCGGATGGTACGCGGTCGTCTTGCGATGCCTGGTGTTGCTCAATTCAAAAACCTCGTCCATAAGCTTCGCTGTGAATGCTGTCCCTCTGTCAGTTATTACAGTGGAGGGAGCACCGTGACGCAAGACGATGTGGCGCATGAAGAATTGCGCTACCTCTGAGGCCGTGGCTCGTGGGATCGCCTGCCTCTCAGCATAGCGTGTTAAATAATCAGTCGCCACGATCACCCATTTGTTGCCGTCGGCAGAAAGAGGAAACGGTCCGAGAATGTCCATGCCGACTTGGTCGAAAGGCGTGTGAGGTGCTTCAATTGGCTGAAGTAAGCCAGCCGGTTTAACGGATGGTGTCTTGCGGCGCGGGAATTCACGACAGCCTTTAACGTACTGTTTGACGCTTGCCGACAGCCCGGGCCAATAGTACATTTCGCTTACTCTAGCGAGTGTTCGTGAAAAGCCTAAATGACCAGATGTTGGTTCATCATGGCAAGGGAAGAGGATGTCGTCGCGCATGTCCCTTGGAACCACCACGAGGTAAGCACGGCTGGTCGAACGAGCATTCTTCTTATAAAGCACGTTATCTCGCAGACAGAAGGACGTCAGCGAGCGGCCCCGCAGGGGCGTCTGCGTCAGCAGGCGTTTGGTGTGTTGCGACACCACGGACCCGAGCACACGAGGGTTGGACCCTCCCGCGTGTAGCTGTGCGCGGCTTAGCCGTGTCCGGGGAAAAGAAGATCCTGGGAGTTGAGAAGAAGCCGGGTGTTTGGACCTTTATGAGCCCTCGGCAGAGGCAACACACTCCTTTGGCCTCTGCTTCACGTAGACGGCACCCCCGGGCTGACCCATCCGGGGGAAATCGGTAGTCGCCTTTTCCTGTCCTCCTCTTCAATCTTCGTCTTTCTCTCTCACTCTCAATCTATCCTGTCTTCTTTTCTTTTCCATTTACTTCCAGCATTCCTGGCGGCGAGGGTTAACCTTGTGTGTTATAACCACCCTTGGTTATACGTATTTGGTTATAGCGGGTACGTACAGCTGACGTTTGTGGGACTTGTGTTTGCAGGTCCTACATCGTCCCCTTGTTGGGCTCCATGGTGGGTGGCTGGCGTTCCTGCCGAAAAATTATTATTTTTTATGGCTTTCTCTTTCCCCGCATTACCCGATCGCCCCCTTAAGCGGGGGCACACCGAAGACGTATTCAAATTTTTTGGCCGGCAAAGTGAAAATTTCCCTCGATTCCACGTAATCCATTGTGAAAAACCCGAAAAGGCGGTGAGAACGATCTCACTTTTTCTGGTTTCAAAATGCCTGACAGAGACAATAGGGGCCGGCTACAAAGCTACGAAATTGGCTAGCGGTGACCTTCTTCTTGAACTCCGAGATATCAAACAACATGAGAAATTGCAGACTCTCGTATCAATTGGAGACTTTCCTGTCACTGTGACTCCACACCGCACTATGAACACCAGTCGTGGTGTTGTTTCGGATGATGATTTGATGGAGCTAAACGAGACAGAACTATTAGAGGGATGGAGTGACCAAAATGTCATCAATGTCAGAAGAATCAAGAGGAGGCGTGACGGAAAAGAAATTCTGACCAAGCATCTCATTCTAACCTTCGGCTCAAGTGTACTGCCCGAGACTATCGAGGCAGGCTACGTAAAGCTCAGAGTCAGGCCGTATATCCCTAATCCCCTGCGATGTTTCAAATGCTAGAGGTTTGGCCATAGCTCCCAGAGCTGTCGAGGTCGAACTACTTGTGCCAAATGCAGTGCTTCTGAACACACATCTGAGTCGTGCAATAATACTCCACATTGTGTAAACTGTGAAGGAGAGCATGCCGCATACTCGCGGTCCTGCCCATCCTGGAAAAAAGAAAAAGAAATTGCCACGATTAAAGTTAAACAAAATATTTCATTTAAAGAGGCACGAAGGCAGGTGTGCTACCTGCCAAAAACCAGCTTTGCCGATGTGACGCGTCAGGGGGCAGCGTCGCAGCGGCTTCCGGCTGCTGTACGGCCCGCGCGTAGTGAGCCGGCGGTGAAGCCATCTGCCCCCTCGGCGGCTGGAGCTAGCACTGCTCCGCCATCCCAGAAGGGGCCATCGACCTCCGGGCTGGTGGCCTCTAGGGTCCCACCTCTTGAGGCGAGACCCTGAAGACGAACACACCGCTCGCAAGAGCGGATGCCCAGCGCCTCAGGAGAGGCGATGGACACAACCTCCAGCCAAGCGGCGCATCTAGCGCCTATGGAGCGGCGGGGGTCTCTCGACCGCTCCAAAAAAGAGAAACTGCGTATTACGGGGCCTGAGAAGGGCTCTGTAATCTAAGTTATCTCACACCTCAGCACACAGCACCAATCTCCTTTTCAATATGGGGACGCAAATAGTTCAATGGAACATCAGGGGCCTTATTCACAATCTTGATGACGTTAAAGAACTCATTCGCAAATACAGTCCCAGGGTGCTGTGTGTTCAGGAAACACACCTCAAACATACGCAAACAAATTTTCTTCCACAATATTCTATTCTTCGTAAAGATCGAGATGATGCAGTCATGTCATCCGGCGGTACGGCTATTATAGTTGATAGAGGTGTTGCCTGTCGAGAACTAAAACTTCTTACGCCCCTAGAGGCAGTTGCTGTGCAAGCAGTGTTGTTCAACAAGCTAATTACAATCAGCTCTGTATACATACCACCTAACTATCAACTTCACAAAACCGAATTTCAAAATTACATAGATGAACTGCCTGAGCCATACATTGTTGCCGGAGATCTCAATGCGCATCACACTCTATGGGGAGACTCCCGTTGCGATGGAAGAGGGCGCTTAATCGAAAACTTCCTGTATTCATCTGGTGCATGCTTGCTCAATAAGAAGGAGCCGACGTACTATAGCATTGCACACAACACCTACTCCTCAATTGACTTAAGCATAGTATCCAGTACTCTCCTGCTGTACCTCGAATGGCGCGTTATTAAGACTCCTTATGGAAGTGACCACTTTCCAATAGTTCTAAATTATACAGCACAGAATGAATGCGCCATGTTCCTCGGTGGAAGGTTGACTCTGCGAACTGAGAACTATTCAAAGAACTGACACGTTTAGACAGGGACATTTCTTGTACCAATATCGACAATGATGTGGCTTACTTAACTAGTTTTATAATAGACGCTGCCACAAAATGCATTCAACAAACGAATGGACTGTCTAGTAAACGCCGCATTCCGTGGTGGAATGCCGAATGTCAAAAGGCAAGGAAAAAACAAAACAAAGCTTGGGGGCTGCTACGTGACTGCCCAACAGCCGAAAATCTCATTAATTTTAAACAAGCAAAGTCGCAGGGCAGAAGAACGCGTCGACGAGCTAAGAGAGATAGTTGGGAGAGGTATGTATCCAGCATTACTTCGTACACTGATGAGAGAAAGGTCTGGAACCGAGTAAATAAACTAAAAGGCCGACAGTCTCACCCCCTACCCCTAGTAAATACCCAAGGAAATACCTGGAAAATCAGGCAGACTTCCTAGGTGAGCACTTTGAACAAATCTCGAGTGCATCAAACTACACACACACTTTCCTGCGATTCAAAGAACACGGAGAGCGACAACACATTGAACGCAAATGTCGAAGAAATGAAGCGTACAATCGCCCATTCAGTTTAGCTGAACTTCACGCATCTTTGAGTTGTTGCCACAACTCGGCGCCAGGTAGTGATCGCATCATCTATGAAATGATCAAACACTTACACTCGGAAACAATAAATATACTTCTATCCCTTTTCAATGCTATATGGGCAGCTGGATACATTCCATCTGCTTGGAAAGAAGCTATTGTTATCCCCATACTTAAACAAGGCAAGGATCCCTCTCTAGCCAGCAGTTACAGACCAATAGCTCTAACAAGCTGTCTGTGCAAGCTCTTAGAAAAAATGATAAACCGACGCCTTATCTGTTTCCTGAAAAATAACAAAATTCTAGACCCCTTCCAGTGTGGTTTCCGAGAAGGTAGATCGACAACAGACCACCTCGTTCGCATCGAGGCCAACATCAGGGATGCCTTTATACATAAACAATTCCTTCTTTCAGTATTTCTTGACCTAGAGAAGGCATACGATACGACATGGCGTTTAGGTATACTTCGGGACCTTTCTTCAATGGGTGTTCGTGGCAACATGTTGAACACAATCGAAAGCTATCTCTCTGACCGCACGTTTCGCGTAAGAGTGGGCAACAGTTTGTCTAGAACATTCACCCAAGAGACCGGTGTGCCACAGGGAGGCGTGCTTAGTTGCACGCTCTTTGTCGTCAAAATGAATTCACTTCATACAGTCATACCACGCACCATGTTTTACTCTGTATTCGTCGACGATGTGCAGATAGGATTTAAATCCTGCAATCTTGCTATCTGCGAACGCCAGGTCCAGCTTGGCTTGAACAAGTTATCTCGATGGGCGGATGAAAACGGGTTTAAAGTGAACACGCAGAAAAGTACTTGCATGCTTTTCTCCAAGAAGGGAGGCGCAACGCCAATCCCTAGTATTTTTATTAATGGAGATGAACTCACTGTCAGCAGTGAACATAAATTCTTGGGAATCATCTTGGATTCAAAACTAACGTTTATACCCCACATCAAATACCTCAGGACGAAATGCATGAAAACAATGAACCTCCTTAAGCTTCTGTCCCACACCACATGGGGTAGCGACAGGAAGTGCCTATTGGACCTGTACAAAAGTCTTGTGCGTACACGTTTAGACTATGGTGCCGTTGTGTACCACTCTGCCGCACCGTGCGCGTTGAAGATGCTAGATCCGATTCATCATTTAGGTATCCGCCTGGCCACGGGTGCTTTCAGGACAAGTCCTATACAAAGCCTATACGCAGAATCAAACGAGTGGTCACTTACCTTGCAGAGGTCATACTCTACTAGCTTTGCATATTTTCTGAAGGTACACGGAAACCCTGAACATCCGTGTTACGCTACCATAAATGATATGACTTGCACCACACTGTTTCGTAACCGACCTACAGCAAAGGAGCCCTTCTCACTGCGTGTGAGGAAGCTCAGTGATGAAATGGGTGTCCCACTTTTAGAACCTCATCTAAAAGCCCCAGCAAAGCTCTTACCACCATGGCAGTGGCAGCTCATTAAATGTGATACGACGTTTCTTCATGTTAAGAAGCACGCTCCAGAGGCACACATTCGAATGCACTTCCTCGAACTGCAGCTAAAGTACTCATGCCCGGAATTTTATACTGACGCATCGAAGTCCCATGCAGGCGTGTCTTATGCAGCCGTTGGTCCGTCTTTCTCAGAATCTGATGTCTTGCACCCGGAAACAAGTATCTTTTCCGCGGAGGCATACGCAGTAATAGCGGCTGTTAAATGCACCAGGAAAACCAATCTACCCAATGCTATCATATTCACTGACTCTTTGAGTGTAGTAAAGTCCTTAATGTCACTCCGCAAACACAATAACCCTGTACTCAACGATCTTTATTCACTTCTGTGCACTGCATACTTATCTAACCAGCTTATTGTTATCTGCTGGGTGCCTGGCCACAGAGGCATCGAAGGGAACATGCTAGCAGACCAGATGGCCACATCTCTGACAGCGAAAGCTAGCAACACTTTCATATCTGTCCCTGTGACAGACTTGAAGCCTTTTCTCCGCTGAAAAATTAGGACATACTGGCAGCAAATGTGGGACACTGAAACGTCGAATAAGCTGCATTTAATTAAACCTCAGTTGGGTAATTGGCGACCAACAACAAAAATACGGCGAACTGAAGTAATTCTTTGTCGACTTAGGATAGGCCATACCTACGGGACCCACTCTTATTTGCTGTGTGGTGCTGAACCTCCCATCTGCGTTAAATGTGGAGAGACGCTGACCGTCCTACATGTCCTGGTAGAGTGCCGCGAATCAGAAGCTGAAAGAAAAAAGCACTTTCCTCTAGCTTACAAACAGAACGTTCCTCTTCATCCAGCAATGTTCCTTCATGTGGACTCATTTTTTAACAGCAAATCACTTTTAAACTACTTACATGATGTTGATTCATTACAAGTTCTACGCCCGATAAATTCGTAGCATGACCTCTCAACAGAGGCTACTGCTGCGATACTAGCATTTGTATGGCACGTGCCTCCAAAGCCTTGCACGCAAGGTTCCTGATGAGGCAGCAGTGCCACTGGCACTTACAAATTTTAGAAAATCATTCTTTCAAAACATGTTTTTACGTCTCACAGGACACTTTAAAGCCATTGTCATAATTTTAATACATTTATGTTTTACGCACTGTACAGCGACTCTGCTTTTAGGCCCATATACAGCCGTGTTCAATCGTTTCCACTTCACTGTTCAATGAAATATCCATAATCACTTGCATGGCGCTCTTTGGCCAGACCTGGCCCTTGCGCCACTAAACATCACATATCATCATCATCATCAGCGAGCGGGACAGATGGCGTGGTATGGTTGTGTCGCGACCCTCTAAATGATCGATGATCGGTCGAATCTCAGCGTCGTCACGCTGCCGTCTGCTCAAGTCCGACGAACTAATGGCGCCCAGGAAGCCGTCATCATCCTCTCTTTCCTGACTGGTAGGATCAATGGGTGCGCGGGACAGCGTGTCAGTGTCTTCATGCTTACGGCCGGACTTATAAACGATGGTGATGTCAAATTCCTGTTGCCGCAAGCTCCACCGTGCCAGTCGTCCTGAAGGGTCGCGCATGCTTGCCAACCAACAGAGGGCATGGTGGTCCGTCACTACTTTGAAGGGACGACCATAGAGATAGGGGCGAAACTTGATGATCGCCCACACGACCGCAAGGCACTCTTTCTCCGTAGTCGAATAATTCGCCTCGGCACGGGACAGGGAGCGGCTGGCATACGCTATAACTCTTTCCACTCCATCTTGAAGCTGGACGAGCACTGCGCCAAGGCCAACGCTACTGGCGTCGGTATGCACCTCAGTATCAGCATCATCGTCAAAATGTGCAAGAACGGGTGCTGACTGAAGGCGCTGTCGTAATTCAGCAAAAGCCGCCTGTTGCTCATTATGCCACACAAATGGCGTATCGTCTTTTGTAAGGCGTGTCAGGGGTTCCGCTATCTTCAAAAAGCCTTTAATAAACCGGCGATAGTAGGCGCACAAACCCAGGAAGCGCCGGACGGCCTTCTTATCGGCAGAAGCTGGAAACGCGGCCACAGCGGCAAGCTTGTCTGGATCGGGTCGGACCCCTTTGGCGCTTACTACATGCCCGAGGAACTTGAGCTCTTCGTAACCAAAGTGGCACTTTTCGGGCTTAAGTGTGAGGTCTGCCGATCGGATGGCTTCTAGCACACTCCGTAGGCGGTGAAGATGCTGCTCGAACGCTTCAGAGAAGATGACCACATCATCCAGGTACACAAGACAGGCCTGCCACTTCAGTCCAGTAAGGACAGTGTCCATCATTCGCTGTAAAGTAGCCGGGGCTGAACACAAGCCAAAAGGAAGCACTCGAAATTCATAGAGCCCATCTGGAGTCACAAAGGCTGTTTTCTCGCGGTCGCGTTCGTCTACCTCGATTTGCCAGTACCCGCTTTTTAAATCGAGAGAAGAAAAATAGTGGGCACGCCGTAGTCTATCTAACGAGTCGTTGATACGCGGCAGCGGGTACACGTCCTTTTTCGTCACGTTGTTGAGCTTGCGGAAGTCGACACACAAGCGTAGCGTTCCGTCTTTCTCTTTGACAAGAACGACCGGAGACGACCACGGGCTGTTGGAAGGTTCGATGACGCCATCGTCAAGCATCTCGCGGACTTGCGTACGTATGGCTTCGCGTTCTTTTGCCGACACGCGGTAAGGCTGCTGGTGTATCGGGCGTGCGTCTTCGTACGTGATGATCCTGTGTTTAGTGATGGAAGTCTGGCGTACCTTGGAATAATGTGCGAAGCAGGTCCTGAATTCAAGCAAGAGCTTGCGCAGTGCTGTCTGGCTATCGGTGGACAGTTCAGAATTGATGTCGAGATGGCCCAGAGACGTGTCTGTTGTCTCCACTACTTCTGACGTGAAACAGTTGTTAACGTTTGCTACTGCGTCTGCAAACGCTAACGAAGTGCCGCGGAACAGGTGTCGGTGCTCGTAGCTGAAGTTGGTAACAAGCAATTGCGAATGACCAGCACGAATCTGTATAACACTGCGAGCCACACAAACACCTTGCTTCAGTAGGTGTTCCAAGATACTTTCGGCCACCGCTTCGCCATCGCGTAAGCCACAGCATGTGACGTCGACGAGGACACTGGCTCGTGGAGGAAGCGTTACACTCTCTGCAGAAACACGAAGTACGTCGTCGCGCCGTTGGCCGTCTTGCACGTCGATTGCTCGTTCGGCAGAGAAAGTGATACGACGCTCTTGCAGATCGATAATCGCGCCGTACTCCTGCAGGAAGTCAACCCCAAGAATAACGTCGCGGGAGCATTGGTGATGTCGGATCGCTGTTTCCGTAACTGCGTCCGTCGGAGGTCTTCAGCGCTTCGTCCGTCAGCGACCTCGCCCCCAAAGATCGCCTCAGTTAGTTTTCCCGGCGGGGACTAGTCGAACGCTCGGGAGAATACCGCTGGGGCGGAGGTGTAAATCGTCTCGGAGACGGCGATCGCGACTGCCGCCTGGCAGGCGGTGGCAAGCGCTGCTGAGAGAGGTAGTCCTCAATGTCCCGGGGTCGCTGGCCGTATCGGGGCGGCGGCGAGTATGCGGAAAAGCCGCGAATCCCAAGGCGCCGGTATGGGCAATGGCGGTACAAGTGGTCAGCTTCAGCGCAGTGGAAGCACAGAGGCCGATGATCGGGTGTGCGCCAAACATCGGACTTCCGAGGGGGCGGGCGTCTGTCGTCGACGTATTGAACTGCTTGCTCCGAACGATGGGCAAATGGAGCGGCATGAACAACGGGCGGCGGTGTACACCCAGCAACGTAGTACGGTATCGGCTGCGCCGACTGAACTGACACCGTAGGAGGAGTACGAACGAACAGCGGCGGAGAGGAAGCAGGGCGCACGGGGGTATTCAGGAGGTACTGCCGCAGCGTTATCAGGAGGCAAGGTGTCACGGAGCGCCTGGTGCAGTTCGTCCTTAATAATGCTCGCTATGGAGCTTACCGTAGGGCGCGGTGTTACGGCGGCCTTTTCCAACTCTTCACGCACTACAGAGCGGATGAGTTCTCGCAAACAATCACCGTTGCTTCCTATGGCCGTGAAAATGTCAGCAGCAGACATGCTGTTCGCTTGCCGCTCATAAAGGCTCGAGCGATGCAGAAGCATCTTTTCCATGGTCACGGCCTCGGACAAGAACTCCGCGACCGTCTTCGGAGGGATCCGCACGAGGCCAGCAAAGAGTTGCTCCTTGACCCCGCGCATCAGATGACGTAACTTATTCTCCTCCGCCATTCTCGGATCCGCTCGTCTGAAGAGGCGTGTCATGTCTTCGACGTACGTGGTCACAGTTTCGTTTGGCAACTGGACGCGCGCCTGAATCGCTCGTTCCGCTCGTTCGTGGCGATCAGGACTGGTGTAGGTCTCCAAAAGCAGACGACAAAACTCGCACCACGACGTCAGTTGCTCCTCGCGGTTCTGAAACCACGTACGCGCCCCATCCTCAAGTAGAAGTAGACGTGTCTGAGTTTTTCGCTGTCGTTCCATTCGTTCACGGAGGCCACACGCTCGAAGTCGACCATCCAGTCTTCGACGTCTTCGAACACTGTGCCATGAAACTTCTTCGGGATCCGTGGGCTCTCAAGTGTGTAACGGTTCGACATCGTGCTTCCCGTACCGGTTGGGGCGGTTTGAAGGGAGGCGCTGGTCATACCGGTTGATGTGGTGGGAACCGTAGAGTCGACGACTTCTGGGGACAGTCCCCTGATCCTGCGGCTGGCCCGATGCACGGGAGTGTCGACAGGCACTGGATTCGTAGCGCGGATCCTTGGAGGGGTCTGCAACATCCGTGAGGACGCTTACCCAGCACCTCCACCAGTTTGTCACGAGCCTCGAGAAGTAGTCGTGAAGGTTTAATAACTCGTAGAGCAGCTGACTCTCGCAAGACGCGACCGTCGGGGCTGGCTCGAGCCGAGAAAAGACTCGCGGTCTTCTTTCTTCTCTTGGGCTCGACCCACTCTTGCCCTCGACCCACTACCTACAGGTGGCAATATGCTATTTTTCGCAAAGACCGCGAGGACACTGTTGTGTCATCCGGTGGTGTGGCTATCATAGTCGACAGAGGTGTTGCCTGTAGGGAAATAAAACTTCGTACGCCCCTAGAGGCAGTAGCTGTCCAAGGGGTGCTTTTTGACCAGCTAATCACTATAAGTTCTATATACATCCCTCCCAGTTATCAACTTAATAAAACCGAATTTCAAAACTATATAGATGAACTTCCGGCTCCATACATTGTTGTCGGAGATTTAAACGCACATAACACTTTGTAGGGAGACTCGCGTTGCGATGCGAGAGGTCGCCTAATTGAAAACTTTCTTTTTTCCTCACGAGCATGTTTGCTTAATAAGAAAGAGCCAACGTACTACAGCGTGGCGCATAATACATACACCTCTATAGATTTATATCGTGTCGAGTACAATAATTCCGTACCTGGAGTGGTCCGTTCTCAAGAACCCCTTTGGGAGCGACCACTTCCCAATTATAATAAACTTAACAAAACAAGATGTATGCTCACCACACATTCCCCGATGGAAGGTTGACACGGGTAACTGGGAACTTTTCTGGGAACTTACATATCTAACCACGGATGATATTTCCTCCTTTAACCCTTTCAGCCCTGATTTTTTTAATGTGCACAAAGTTTTTTCGCCATTTTGTATTGATTTACTACGGCCTAAGAAACACAAAAATATTTAGTTTATTCGGAGTAATCCATCACCATAAGATATGGCGTCATGTCCTATATATAGGACACCAGGGCTTAGTGGTTGTAAAGACCAATATGAAGTATTTGGAAGTTGCATATTATTTTCACCTATATCACACACTTAAATATATAAAAACTTGCATGATGGCGATTTGACAGTGGTTCTTTTGCACCAGAGGCCTAAAAAATATTCTTCGTGCTGGTTATACACGCCTCATCATTGCACTTGAATGGCCTCCATCTACTTGATAGTCGCTTTGTCGGAAGATTTTTCGTCATAGATGGCGAATTCTACGTCTGTTGTGCAGCAATTACTGTTCTCCAAGCCTGCAAAAGCAAACTCTGTGTAGCGCCCACCAATGCCGCAACGCGGGGACGCAGGGTGCTGTCGGCCGGCGCCTTGGTGCCAGCTGCGAAAAACGACGAAAATAAAGTTGGGCGGCGCGTGATCGATGCGTAAGCACGGCACGTGCTAGTCCGTTCTAAAAGCCTGCTGCGCTGGCCCTCTTGTTCTGGCGCTCTGCTGCGACCCCTCGGTTCCGGACATGTGTATCCTGGTTTTCATCGTCGTCGTCTTCTACTTCCAACACGCACACTTCCTTCATCTTTGCACTTGAATGGCCTCCTTTTACTTGATAGTCACTTTGTCGAATGTATTTTCGCCATAGATGGCGAATTCTTCGTCTACTGTGAAGCAATTACTGCTCCCCTAGCCTGAAAAGGCAAACTGTATATACAGCTTACCATCGTCATCGTCTTCTACCTCCAACACACACACTTCCTATAGTGCCGCGAATATATTTGGGTCCTTGATGCACGTACTTATTACTATAGGATTCCTCTTTCCACTGAATACAGAAGTTCAGGCTGACTTACCACGTCGGGAATAATAACACAAGAAATCGGAAGCTGTTACAAGCAACAGCGTCCTCACTGTACATTCAAGTTATTCAGTGCCCCTCACAACCATTGAGCCCTGGTGTCCTATATTTAGGACACGCAGATCATGGCGTGCTGCGGGCGATGCGCAAATAAGAGGCAAAACTTCCCGATATAAATACACCTATACACATATCAGAAACACACAAAATTATGATCGCTACCGAGACAATAGGTATTGAGTAAAATATTATCAAAAAGCGTGGATACTGCTGCAGTCGTGTTTCTTGCCTTCCGCCATTTTGATTTCTCCTCTATGTCTTTCTGAGGAAGACAAAGATGAAGAAAATATCGCCTATACTAGCGGAGGTGCATGGAGAATAGCTCAAATTCCTTTTTGAGTTTTCTAACCATCTACGTAATGATTAGGAACAATTTCTCTTCGTGTCCTTTTTATAGGACGCCAGGGCCTAAAGGGTTAATATAGAAGACGCTGTGGCCTTTATAATTGACGCTGCCACGAAATGCATCCGTCAAACTAACGGACTTGCGAATAAACGTCGCATTCCGTGGTGGAATGAAGAATGTAAACAAGCCCGGAAAAATCAAAACAAGGCTTGGGTACGACTTCGCGACTCACCAACTGCCGAAAACTTGATTAGTTTCAAACAAATAAAGTCCCAGGGTAGAAGTACGCGTCGACAAGCTAAAAGGGAGAGTTCGGAGAAGTATATCTCCGGTATAAATTTTTACACTGATGAGACAAAAGTGTGGAATAGAGTAAATAAATTAAAAGGCCGGGAGGTACATCCACTCCCCTTAGTCAGTACCCAAGGTGAGAGCCTGGAAGACCAGGCAGATTGTCTGGGCGAACACTTCGAACATGTATCCAGTGCGTCCCATTACACAAAAACATTTGTGAGGTTCAAAGAACGCGAAGAGCGGCAGCCCCTTAAACGTAAAGATTCATCGAGTGAGGCCTACAACTATCCATTTACTTTAACTGAACGTAAGGCATCCCTCGCTTGCTGCAATAACTCGGCGCCAGGTGGTGATTGTGTCATATATGAAATGATTAAGTACCTACATCCTGAAACTCTGAAAACACTCCTGTATCTTTTCAATGCCATGTGGGCGGATGGGTATATCCCGTCTTCGTGGAAGGAAGCTATAGTCGTCCCCGTGCTTAAACAAGGCAAAGACCCATCCCTAGCCAGCAGCTATAGGCCAATAGCCCTAACAAGCTGCCTGTGCAAACTATTTGAGAAAATAATAAACAGGCGCTTAATCTGTTTCCTTGAAAATAACAAACTACTAGACCCCTTACAATGTGGTTTCAGGGAAGGTATGTCCACAACAGACCACCATGTTCGCATTGAGTGCTATATCAGGGATGCTTTTATACATAAGCAGTTCTGCCTCTCAGTGTTTCTCGACCTAGAAAAAGCTTACGACACGACATGGCGCTACGGCATTCTCCGAGATCTCTCGGCGATGGGTGTCCGTGGCAACATGTTAAATACAATCGAAAGTTACCTATCTAATCGCATATTCCGCGTAAGAGTGGGCAACGCTTGTCTAAGTCATTCACCCAAGAGACCGGTGTGCCACAGGGAGGCGTGCTTAGTTGCACACTATTTATTGTAAAAATGAATTCCCTGCACAAATCATTTCACGCACAATGTTTTATTCAATTTATGTCGACGATGTGCAAATAGCCTTCAAGTCATGCAATATTGCCATCTGCGAACAAGTGCAGCTTGGAATAAACAAATTGTCCGAATGGGCGGACGAAAATGGTTTCAAAGTAAATGCACTTGCGTACTGATTACTAACAAAAGAGGCGTAACGCCAGTCCCAAGAATTGCAATCAAAGGAGATGCGCTCTCTGTGAGCAGCGAGCACAAGTTTTTAGGAATCATTTTACATTGTAAACTCACATTTATTCCTCATCTTAAGCATCTGAGGGCAAAATGCCTGAAGACAATGAATCTTTTAAAGTTTCTGTCGCGTACGACTTGGGGTAGTGTTCGAAAGTGTTTGCTTAACTTGTATAAAAGTCTTATCCTCTCACGCCTTGATTACGGATCTATAATTTGCAATTCAGCAACGCCCAGTGCATTAAAAATCCTAGACCCCGTCCACCACCTGGGTATCCGTCTCGCGACCGGTGCTTTCAGGACAAGTCCAATCCAGAGCCTGTACGTAGAGTCGAATCAGTGGTCGCTTCATCTCCAGCGGTCATACAACGGTTTCACATATTTTCTGAAAGTACAAGCAAACATTAAACATCCTTCTTACTCAACTATAAATGACATGACCGCTGCCACACTCTTCCATAATCGACCTGCAGCGAGAAAGCCGTTCTCTTTGCGTGTGAGGAATCTTAGTGAGGAAATGGGTGTTCCGCTGCTTGAACAATGTCCTATGGCTCCAGCGAAACTGTTGCCGCCGTGGCACTGGCAACGCATAGAGTGTGACACATCGTTCGTAGAGGTCACTAAACACACACCAGAAGCACACATTAAAATGCATTTCTTAGAACTCCAATGTAAATACTCGTGTACACAGTTTTACACAGATGCTTCCAAGTCACATGCCGGGGTATCTTATGCAGCCGTCGGCCCATCCTTTTCGGAATCCGGTGTACTCCACCCGGAAACGAGTATCTTTACGGCTGAGGCCTAGGCACTATTGTCGGCTGTGAATCATATAAGGGCATCAAAACTTCAAAAAGGAATTATATTTACAGACCCCCTAAGCGTGGTGAAGGCTCTGATGTCACTCTGCAAAAACAAAATTCCTGTACTGACTGAGCTCTATTCCAGTTTATGCAGAGCGTATATATCTAACCAGCATGTGACTATATGCTGGGTGCCTGGCCATAGAGGCATTGAGGGTAATGTGCTTGCAGACCAGTTGGCCACATTAACTACATCGCAAGCTATTAATCCTGCGGCTACTATTCCTCCCGCAGATCTGAAGCCTTTTCTGCGAAAACTGCGAGACCACTGGCAGCGCTTGTGGGACGCTGAAACAAATAATAAGCTTCACTTAATTAAGCCCCAGTTAGGTTTCTGGTCACCCGCAACGAAAACACGACGAACAAATGTCCTGTTCTGTCGTCTAAGAATAGGACACACGTATGGTACTCACAATTTTCTGTTGAATGGAAATGATCCTCCAACCTGTGGTAGATGCAGTGAGAGGCTGACCGTCCTCCATGTCCTTGTGGAGTGCCGGGAAGCCGAAACAGAAAGAAATATTTTCCACAAGCGTACCGATATCATGTCCTGCTTCACCCCATTATGTTTCTTGGCGAAGAACCGATTTTTAATGCCAAAGCAGTCGTCGATTTTTTTAACGATGTGGTCCTGCATGTTATTAGCCCAACTAGTTCGTAGCGCATCCTCTCTCCAGAGGATGCCGCTGTGATAGTTTTTTATAGCACATGCCTCCAGGCCCTTGTGGTTCAAGGGCTCTGTTTAGGCAGTAGTGCTTACTGCATCTTAAATATTTTAAATATCGTGTCATTATCTTTCAATGCATTCTTCATTTCATAGTACACCTCATGTCATTGCCATTATTTTAGTACATGTACATTTTACGCACTTTACAGCGATTATTTTAGGCCCTCTTACAGCCACGCTTCATCTACTTCTCAGAATTCATCGCTCCACTGCACACTCACAAACAATGGCATGGCGCTCTTTGGCCACAACTGGCCCTTGCACCATAAAACACCACACATCATCATCATCAACTTAGGTACTTTGTTGCTTTGTTGTTTTTTTCCCTTAATTTTGCGTGGTTTTGTTCTCGCTTACTCGTTTGTTTGTTGCATCGCGACGATGCTTTTTAAGGGGAGGATATTGACATATGTACTTGTTTATCTTTCACCGGTGATCGCTTTCCACCAGCTAAGAAATGTTAAACGTTATCGCGCGGCGCAGGACTGGCCTGTATGTATCGGAATCTTCTCGAACGTTATCGATGGTCACTGTAAAAGGAATGTCTCCGTTTACGGCAAAAGTTGAAGGTAAAACGTTGCCGGGCACTTTTCCGTAAATGAAAAACGGTGTCTTCCGTTAAACGGACACCTTGTAATTTTTTTCTCCGTCGTTGTGAAAACAGCAAATTTCCGTTATTTAAAAAAAAAGAACGGAGGGTTTCGTTTAGCGGATTTACCGTAAAATTCTCTCCGTTTATTCGAAAACAGCATATTTTCGTTATTTACAAACTAACAACGGAGGGTTTCGTCAAACGAATGGTCCGTAAAATCTTCTCCGTTGTATTAAATTATGAAAAAGGGAGGATTTCGTTAATTGAATTTTCAGTGTTTGCGACTGCTGCATGCACGCGTTTTTTAAATACAAATGGAGGGTTATATCTGACAAATACGCCATAAAATGTGAAATTGTGTAGTACATTAAAGCTATTAAGTCTGTATGCCACTTCAGATGGGGCAACACACAATAATTACAGGATAATTGTGTACACAACTGTAGAAATAGTACATAACTCTACGTGTGTGATCTGTCTTATAGACTATTTGAACTTACACTGATACTGTGCTTATGTAGTCTGCATGCATAAACCATTTCTGGTCTTTCATGCCCAGTAAAGAAGTAACCACTACTTCCTGCACCTCTGAACATAAATTGAATGCATTTATTAACACATTGCAGTTTGAAGATTGAGCATGTCCACTTTTGGCATGCCTGTAAAGGAAATAAAAGACGGCAACTGATCAAAACACTTAGACCACTACAATGTACATCCTTAGTAAAAAATATAATGCCTACTGAGCATGCGTACATGGCCCATGTTTTGCATCACTGCTGCACAACCTAAGAAACAGAGTAGCTCCATGTTTCACTGCTTTGGTGCACGAAGAACAGAAATCTTTACAGAAATTTCATAACGGGCTCTGATCATAGTCAAAGTAAGCAACTTTTCAAAGATTTTTTAATGTAGTATGTGACAAGAATGCTGTGGTAAATACACCACTTTCTACCTGAAAGAGAACTTCTGCAGTTGCACCAGTCAATTATGTTGGCTCATTTCCACGAGGTCATGATAAACTGCTTTCAAATGACATTCCTCAGGAACTATACTTTAGAGCATGATGGAACAGAGGGCAGCTGCAGAGTGGTTTGTCAATGTAGCTTTTACTGAATTCTTAGGTTGTCACTGAGTACACTTGGGTTTAAGTATTGATGTTTTAAGCTTGCGTGTCTTTTCAAGCGAATTTTTATATTTATAAGATAAGGAGGAAGGAGATAAAAGTGGGAAGAAAGGCATGCTGCCAGTAGGCTCTGAATTCACATTGTGCTGTGACAGGTACAAGTTTCTTCATAACTTTATGTATATTTTTACAAACGTAACCTTGACTACAAGTCTCCCTCTCATGCCAGCGGTAATGAGTACAAAACAGTTGCTATGCTGGAGTCTTGTAAGCAGGCAGTTTGCTGTTCGACCCTTTTATACCACCTGATTCATCAAGACTGCTGATTTCGAGGTCCTCACTACACAATTCAAAAAAGAAGATGTAGAACATTGGAAGAGCTCAATTTTATTAGGTAAACACTAACATGAATATGCATTAAAATAAATGTGCACCGGGAAAATCAGACGAACTAAACAGAAACACTAAAATAGTGTCAATTAAAAAGATTACAACCCTACTATCGCTAATCTCACGACAGGTTTATTTATTTATTTATTTAGTTATTTATTTACATATACTGCAGCCCTATATAGGGCTATAGCAGGAGGGGGAACATTATACATTGCTACAAAATAACAAACATACACATGGACAAAAAAAATGAAAAAAGAAAGCGCTTTACATGTTAGCGAGGTGCTTAGTGGGGTTAGCTATAAAATCCTTTAGTGATAGTGAACGAATGTCGCCGGGGAGAGAATTCCATAGCTCAATTGTACGTGGGAAAAAACTGTATTTGAATGTGTTAGTACGGGCAAATATAGGTGATATGTTCAAGGCGTGGGAGCTACGGGTACAACTTGCGTTTGTAAATGTGATGTAGTTACAATCAGAAAGACCACAAGTGGAGTTAATAATTGCATATAAAATTTTAAGGCTTCGATGAGATACCGTAAAAGTAATGGCTCAATGTTCAAAGATTGTTGAGCCTGTGTTGGCGAGAAATTGTGGCTGTAATTTTGGCAAATGAAACAGATGGATTTACGTTGAACATTATTGAGCGAAATTATTTCACAGTGTTTGTAGGGAAATCGGACAACAGATGCATATTCTAGGACAGGGCGAATTAACCTTTTAAATAATAACAGTTTAGTATCGGGAGGGGTCTTAGATAAAGTGCGGCGCAAATAACCTAAATTTTTAGGGCTTTCCCATTTATATATTCCATGTGTTTAGACCATGAAAGATGCTCTGTTAGAACGACTCCTAAGTATTTACACTGAGAAACTCTTTTAAGTGGGATGCCATCCAAAGAATAATCGAATGAGAGGGAGCTCTGTCTATTGGCAAATGACATCACGACTGTTTCATTACAGTTGATGTTCATTTGCCACGTTTTGCACCAAGTGCAGAAAGACATAAGGAATTGTGCAAGACGGTGATGGTCATCAATGGAGTTAATAGATTCGTATAATACACAGTCATCTACATAAAGTCTGATTTTAGTTGAGGTGTGACAAGGCAAATCATTAATATATATGAGAAATAATAGACGGCCTAATACGGATCCCTGAGGAACGCCAGATGTGACGTCAACAGGAGTTGATTCCACTGAATTTAAAGAAACAAATTGAGAGCGACAATGAAGAAAATTGGCTATCCAAAAAACAAGACGGGGATTGTTAAATATGGCGTTTAGTTTTACCAGTAGTTCAGAATGAATCACAGTGTCAAAAGCTTTAGAAAAGTCAATAAAAATGGCATCCACTTGTTTACCTACGTCTAGGTTAGAAGCGACGTCATGAACAAAATCGACTAATTGCGTTACAGTGCTATAGCCACGACGGAAACCATGCTGAACAGATGTTATAACGTCATTAGAGTCAATGAATTCGATTATGTGTTTGTAAATAGTATGCTCTAACATATTGCAAGACTGAGCTGTGAGAGAAATCGGCCTGTAGTTAGAGAGAAGTTGTTTATCACCTGATTTATACAAAGGCAGGACTTTGGCTGTTTTCCATTTAGTTCGTACTTCACCGGAGTCTAAGGATTTTTGGAAGATTACGCTTAGGTACTGAGCTGTCCATAGGGAGTATCTAACAAGGAAAGACTTCGGGATACCATCTGAACCGGTACACTTTTTAATGTCGAGACTCAAGATCAGGTTTAAGACACCATCAGAATTTACTACGATATCACTTAGTTTATTGGATTGTGTGTCATAATGAAACTTTGGGACTACATGGTTATCGAGAGTTATCTCGATATCTGCCAGAGTATCAGTGATATACGTATCGCCAGCCTTGTTAAAATCGCGAAATGTAGAATAACTAAAGCGTTTATATGGGATAGGGCAGTTAATGTGTACAGAACTGCGTTATGGTCCGAGATTCCTTCCACGATATCGTACTTAAAACCTAGATGAGCAAGACTATCACTGATAAAAACTAAGTCAAGTATGGAGTTCAGCCGCGTATTCTTATACACTAATTGAATCAGGTTATGTGACAAAGAAAATGTAATTTAGTCTCTACAAATAGAGGCATTAGAGGCGGAATATGAGAGCGAAGGCCAGTGATAGCCGGGAACGTTAAAGTCACCAAGAACGATTAAGTTAGAACTGTCGAGGCTATGGTCATGAATTAAATGCGAAATATTATCGAACAAGTCAATAGGACTATCAGGGGGGGGGGGGCGATAAAGACCACAAATTGTTAAATTCTGTTTATGCACTAGTAACTTGCAACAAACCGATTCCACATTAGGAGGACCTGGTAAAACCGTAAAGTTAAAATCGGAACGTAAATGCAGGGCAACACCACTGCCTTTCTTATTCTGACGGTCACACCGGACAGCAATGTAACCAGGAGGCGTGAATTCTGAATCGTGAATGTCTTCGTGAAGCCATGTCTCTGTGATGCAAATAACATGAGGAGAACATGAAGAAACGAGCGAAAGAAACTGTGGAAATTTGTTGGTTATGCTTCTGGCATTAACATTCAAAAGCGCGAGATCAGTGGCAGAATGATCGAAATGTCAACGTAATGGTGAAGATGCCTTTGGAAATTTTGCGCTAGAATCAAAACCAGGAGCTATTAATAAACTATTGGAGGCAGTGTCCCAGTTATGACGTGCATTATCAATAAATAAATGATCAAACCTCATTTTAATAACCGAGCCATTATTCCGCTGCTCAACCGAAGCTTCCCACAGCTTTTTGCGAACTGCGCGCACTCTGGCCGAAAAATCTTCGGAAAGTTTGATGCCAGAATTTTTCAGCTTATAAGCGTTTTTGAGCACTACTAGTTTATCGCTCAAATCAAGCAACTTTAGAATGATAGGGCGAGAACGCCCAGTGCGCATTCTGCCTAATCTATGGAAGCGTTCAATACGTGGACAGTCAAGGGAAAGCCTTTTGAACATGTTCGCTACCTTGGAGTGCAGTGTGTCGCGATTCTCGTCATTATCTTCAGGTATGCCATGAAAAATTTTTATTTCTCGTGACCGGTTTTCAAGATCGTCATATTTGGCAGTTAGTTCGGTAACAGTGCACTTTAGGCAGACCGCCTCAGAACGAAGCTGATCAGAATCTTCATCGGAGAGTGCCTTCGAACATGAGTTTTCGAGAGCAGCCACACGCAATTCCAAAGCATCGAAACGTGCATTCACAGCTTTTTTTTATTTTAGATAAGTCTTGGGATATATTTTTCTGACAAGCAACTAACTCAGAAAGAACCTTCACAAGAGAAGGGTTATCACAACTTGACATTGCCAACTCGACCGACGTCTGAAGAGCGTTAAGAAAGCCTTCTTGTAACTCGTCAGGTTTGCCAGTCTTAGAGTTCGGTCTCCTGGGGCCGGGATTAAGCTCAACGTCACCGCTGAGGATGAGACGACTAAGGTAATCAACGACATAAGAAAAGTTGCACATGAGTCTACTACGCAAAGAACTGTGTGGGCAACACAGCAGCAGCTGGAATCGATTATCGGATCGGATACAGTACGAGATGTCGAAGTAACGTACCTGTGCAAACAAGAAGAGGTATTTACGCGACATGCTGTAGCTGCTGCTGCTTCATTGCCCACTGTCGGGGCACTCCAACGGAGGAGCTTTTATACCGTTGATGCTTGACGTCACCGATCTGATGGCGTCACTTGTCGGAGTTGTCACTGTAGGAGCATCCACGGGAATGCGCAGAATCACCGGAGAAGGAAGAACGTGCCATTCACGCCGATCATCCACATGGGCGATAGGGCTGAACCATGACGAACTGCCAGTAATCGCCACGTGTTCGACCGGTGCGGGGCACGCCATGATCAGGGGACGAACGGCATTGCCAGCGAAGAAATCCACGAGCTGTGCAAACAAGATACATTTAGGCAACATGCTGTAGCTGCTGCTGCTGCATTGCCCACTGGTTAATAAAACTGGTTAATAAAATTAGGGCAAAATCTTCCTTTTATTTTATTTCACACTGAAGCCCCAGCACCTGTATGTTAGTCTGACGTTTTGGATTGCAATTTCCTTTGTGATGATGATTATTGTGGTTTATTGGCGCAAGGGCCAGATGTGGCCTAAGAGCGCCAAGACAATGGTAGTGGTTTGATAGTGGTACATGAATAGTGAACTATATGAACACTAGATGTGACATGGCTGTAAAGGGGCCTAAAAACAGTCGCTGTAAAGTGCGTAAATATATACGTAATAAGATTATGGCAATGACTGATTATGTGTACTATGGACATGAACAATGCATTGCGAAGGAATGATACGACTTACAAAATAATAAAGATGCTAGACTTGGCCAGAAGCACAAGTGCCTAAACAGAGCCCTTGAAACACAAGGGCCTGGAGGAATGTGCTATAAAAAGAAAAGAACTATCACAGCAACATCCTCTGGAGAGAGGATGTGCTATGAACTTATTGGGCTTATAACATGTAGCACAACATCTTTCAAGAATGCGAGGACTGCATTGGTGCTAAAAAGCGGTTCTTTACCGAGAAACATAGCGGGATGGAGAGGGACACAATAGCGATATGCTAGCGGAAAATGTTTCTTTCTTTCTCTTTCAGCTTCCCGACACTCCAAGAGGACGTGGAGGACGGTGAGCCTGTCGCCACATCTACCACATGTTGGAGGATCATTTCCATTCAATAGAAAATTGTGAGTACCATATGTGTGTCCTATTCTGAGACGACAGAATAGGACATCAGTTCGTCGTGTTTTAGTTGTACAGGGCCAGAAACCTAACTGTGGCTTAATCAAGTGGAGCTTATTAGTTGTTTCAGCGTCCCACAGACGCTGCCAGTGGCCTCGCAGTTTCCTTCGCAAGAAAGGCTTCAGATCTGTGGAGGAAATAGCAGCGGCAGGATTAATAGCTTGCGATGTAGTTGATGTGGCCAACTGGTCTGCTAGCACATTGCCCTCGATGCCTCTATGGCCAGGCACCCAGCATATTATTACATGTCTACGAGATTGGTAAATGTTACACAAGAGTGAGCAAAGCTCGATAACAACAGGATTCTTATGCTTTTGTAAAGATGTTAGCGCTTTTACAAGACTCAACGAGTCTGTGAATATTATTGCCTTTTGTAGTTTCAATTTCTCTATATGCTTCACTGCAGAAAGTACTTCGTAGGCTTCTGCTGTAAAGATACTTGTTAGGGGGTTCAATACGTCAGATTTAGAAAAAGAGGGGCCAACAGCCGCATTAGATACGCCAGCATGGGACTTGGATGCGTCGGTGTAGAATTCCGAGCACGAGTACTTCGATTGAAGTTCGCGGAAATGCATTGCAATTTCGAGCTCGGGTGCGTGCTTTGTGACACCTGCCACTCCCAGGGCGGTGACATCTTAGCTGGAGGCATTAGGCTATGTTCTAGAAGTGGGACATCCATCTCTTCGCTGAGTTCTCTTACACGCAGTGAGAAAGGCCGCCTCACAGAGGGTCGATTATTGAAAAGCGTTGCACACTTCACATCCTTAATGGTTACAGAACAAGGATGTTGCCAATCGGAGTGCACTTTGAGAAAATAGGTGAAGCTGATGTATGTTCTCTGGAGATGGAGTGACCACTCATTGGATTCTACGTATAAGCTTTCGACGGGGCTTGTTCTGAATGCGCCAGTGGCCAGGCGGATGCCTAGGTGGTGGACAGGATCTAGGATTTTTAGAGCGCTCGGGGCGGCAGAGTGGTATACTACGGCACCATAGCCCAATCGTGACCGAATGAGACTCTTGTAAAGATTCATTAGACACTTCCTGTCGCTGCCCCAGGATGTGCGAGATAAAAGTTTCAGTAATTTCATTGTTTTCAGGCATTTCGCCTTGAGATGTTTTATGTGGTGGGTGAAAGTAAGCTTAGAGTCAAGTATGATGCCTAAAAACTTGTGTTCTTTGTTCATACGTATTTTTTGTCCATACATTTCGATAGTAGGATCTGCAACGAGACCGCTCTTCCTAGTGAAAAGAACACAAGAACTTTTGTGGGGGTTTACTTTGAACCCGTTTTCGTATGCCCACTTAGACACTTTGTTCAACCCCTGCTGTACTTGTCTCTCGCAAACTGCGAGGTTACAGGACTTGAACCCTATTTGTATATCGTCCACATAGATGGAATAAAAAATAGCGGGTGGTAACGAAGCACGGATCGTGTTCATTTTAACGATAAAGAGTGTGCAGCTGAGCACACCTCCCTGAGGTACACCAGTTTCCTGCACAAAAGGTCGTGATAACACATTGCCAACTCGCACACGGAATGTGCGATTCAGCAGATAACTCTCAATCACATTTAACATATTACCACGTATACCAAAGTGGGAGAGGTCTTTCAGTATTCCAAACCGCCATGTGGTGTCGTAGGCCTTTTCCATGTCTAGAAATACAGACAGAAAGAACTGTTTGTGAATAAAAGCTTCGCGTATCTGCGCCTCAATACGTATCAAATGGTCAGTGGTGGATCGACCCTCGCGAAAACCGCACTGGTATGGGTCAAGCAGTTTGTTTGATTCTAGGAAATGTAGTAGGCGGCGGTTTATCATTTCTTCCAAGACTTTGCAGAGACAGCTAGTTAGTGCTATAGGCCGGTAACTCGATACAGACGATGGATACTTGCCCTGTTTCAGGATAGGAATTATAATGGCCTCTTTCCAGGCAGACGGTATCTCGCCGGAAGACCATACAGCGTTGTAGAGGGAAAGGAGGGTTTTCTGTGTTTCATGGGGAAGGTGCTTCAGCATTTCATATATGACACGGTCAGCACCTGGTGCAGAATTATTTCAGCAGTTTAGTGATGCCTGTAGCTCAGCTAATCTTAATGGTTCGTTATATGCCTCGTGTTTTTTGCATTTTCGTTCCAGCTTCTGTCCTTCTATTCTGGCTTTGTATCGCTTAAATGTTTCCGAGTAGTGCGATGAGCTGGACACATGTTCAAAATGTGCGCCCAGGAAGTTCGCTTGGTCTTCCAAGCTGTCGCCCTGTGTGCTTACCAAAGGGAGTGAATATGTTTGTCGTCCTCTTACCTTATTTACCCTGTTCCAGACTTTGGATTCATCTGTATACGAGTTTATACCTGATAAAACTTCTGCCAGCTATCTCTTCTGGCCTGTCGGCGCGTTCTCCTACCTTGGGACTTTACCTTCTTAAAATTGACAAGATCCTCCGCAGTAGGATACTCACGTAGCAGCCCCCACGCTTTGTTCTGTTTCCTACGAGCGCTCCTACATTCGTCGTTCCACCATGGGACACGGCGTTTGCATGCCAAACTACTCATTTGGGATATGCATTTAGAAGCGGCATCAATTATAAAGGTAGTGAAATACTCCACAGCAGCATCAATTCCTAACGAAGACATGTCAGCCCAGGAGATACTACTAGTAAGAGTTCGAAATTTCTCCCAATCGGCTGTATCAACCTCCCATCGAGGGGCTTGTGGTGAGGAATCATTTTCTTTGGTTGTTCTCAGTAGTATTGGGAAGTGATCGCTCCCGTAAGGATTTTTGGTAACTTCCCATTTAAGTTCAGAAAATAGAGACGCGGAAGCTATGCTCAGATCAGTAGAAGAAAATGTTCTGTTTGCAATACAGTAAAATGTAGGTTCCTTTTTATTCAGGAGGCACGCACCAGACGAGAAAAGAAATTGTTCAACAAGACGACCTCGTGCATCGATACGAGAGTCGCCCCACAGACTGCTCTGCGCATTGAAATCGCCAAGAACAAGATAAGGTTCTGGCAATTCGTCTATAAAGGACTGAAATTCATGTTTGTGTAAGTGGTAATGTGGGGGTATGTAAAGCGAGCAAATGGTGATGAGTTTGTTTAGAAGAACAAGTCGAACTGCCACTGCTTCAAGGGGCGTTTGTAGCTGCAAACGTTGGCATGCTATGCTTTTGTGTATTATGATGGCAACACCGCCTGATGATGCGAGAGCATCATCGCGATCTTTACGAAACGTAACATACTGTCGGAGAAAGTTTGTATGTTTTGATTTTAAGTGTGTTTCCTGTGCACACAGCACTTTTGGATTGTGTTCGTAAAGGAGTTCTTGGATATCGTCGAGGTTCCTAAGAAGGCCTCTGACGTTCCACTGCATAATTTGCGTGTCCATAGTGAAGGTAAATTGGTGCTGTGTGTACGAAGAAGAACGTGTTTTAGCCTACAGAGCCGTTTGCGGCCCTGTAATTTTGGTTCTGTCTTTTCTAGAGCGGTCCAAAGAATTTGGCCGCTCTTTAGGTGCTGACTGCACCACCTTGCTTGGAGTAGTGTCCATAGCCTCTTCCGAAGCGCTGGACACTCGCTCTAACGAGCGATGTGTACGTCGTGTAGCCTTCGCCTCGACGTACGAAGGCTGTGGCCTCACCAGCCCGGAGGCCGATGGGTCCTCCTTAGCCTCTGAGCTGCGATGGCTGCTGCCAGCGCTAGTGGAGGCCTCTGGTGTGGCCGATTTCGAGAAGGGCAGGGCAGCCTTAGCTGCTCCCACCATGGGGGCGGGTGGCAGTCGCCTCAGTACGCTGCGCGTACCTTGGGCGACCGCCGGGGTCCGTCGTGATGCTGCCCCCTGTTGCACCACTTCGGCAAAAGAAGTTTTCGTTGAAAATGAAGGCGAAAGACGCTGTCGTGCTTCCCGGAAAGTGATATTCTCTTTGACTTTGATCGTAATTATCTCTTTTTCTTTCTTCCAGGCTGCGCAAGATCTGGAATATGCAGGGTGGCTGCCATCGCAGTTTGCGCAATGGGCCTCAGCAGTACATTCATCAGCAGAGTGATCTTTTGCAGCGCATTTCGCACAAGTTTGTTGTCCTCGGCAGCGTTCAGAGGCATGGCGAAACCTCTGACACTTGTAGCAACGTCGTGGATTTGGAATGTAAGGTATTACACGCAGTATAAGGTAGCCTGTTTCTATTGCATCTGGGAGTGTGCTAGAGCCAAAAGTAAGTACTATGTCTTTGGTTGGTAGTTCTTTGTTGTCGCGCCTGATTGTTATGCGTTGTACATTTATAACGTTTTCTTCTTTCCATCCATTCAGGAGTTCTTCGTCAGTCAAATCCATGAGGTCGTTGTCTGAAACCACACCCTTGACGGTGTTCATTGTTCGGTGTGCGCTGACAGATATGGTTTTATCGCCAAATGCCACCAGGTTTGTGAGTTTCTCATACTGCATTTTGTCTTTTACCTCAATCAGAAGGTCACCACTTGCCATCTTGGTGGCTTTGTAACCACTTCCAATGACCTCCGTGAGACATTTTGACACTAAGAAGGGTGAAATGTTTGTCGCTTTTTTGTCGGTGTTTTCACAGTGAGTCACGTGGAAACGTGGAAAAATTTCGGTGGCCTTTGTGAAGAAGTTAAAGGATTCATCGGTGCGCCCTCTTTTTATGAGAGGGCGATCAGGGAGTTTGGGGTATGAGGAAGCCATACAGATTAAAGTGACTTCGGCAGCGGTGCCAGCCGCCCACCGCGGAGCCCAACAAGGGGACGCGGCAGGGTTGTTATGAACAAGACCTGCCAACGCCAGCTGTACACAACCACTATAACCAAATATGATATAACCAAGGTTGGCTATCTCACACAAGGTTAACCCTAGCTGCCTGGAAAATCAGAATATAAGAAGTAAGAAGGAGACAGGAAAGATTGAAAGTGAGAGAAAAAGACGAAGATTGAAGAGGAGGATAGGAAAAGGCAACTACCGATTTCCCCCGGGTGAAGCCGAGGCCAAAGGGGTGTGTTGCCTCTTCTGGGGGGCCATAAAGGTCCGAACACCCGGCATCGGCTCAACCCCCAGGATCCCCCTTTCCCCAGACACGGCTCAGCCGCGCACGGCTACACGCGGGAGGGTCCAACCCTCTTGTGCTCGGGTACATGGTGGCGCAACTCACCAAACGCCTGCTTGCGCAGACGCCCCTGCGGGGTGCAATTTCCTTTGTATTTCGGCCATTCTGGCACATTATAAGTTCTCGAATACTGCTGAGCTCAGTCTTTAGATCTTGCAGAATACAATAAAATTAAAATTTAGACTACCTTTACGAAATAAAAATTAATTAGGCACAAGAAAATGTCATCAAACCCATACATTTTTTTTGCCTTACCAAGCCACTTTGGTAACAGCTGTTTGTTGTGTTTTTTTTTCTTTTAATATGAAATTACAGCAAAGCTTACTGTTCTCTTTAGTGACCCTTTAGTTTTATATAACCAGCCTCAGTCCCTCTATGCATTGCAGTGTTCATTTATATAACACAAATGCAAATCATGGGGAAATCCAAGATGGTTTTAGATTTAACATATTTAACACATGATTCAGCATGTGTTGCTGGACAGGGTTAACTGGAGGCAGCTAGGAGAGACCTTTGTCTATCAGTGGACATAAACAGATCGTGATGACAGAAGGGGTAGTGAATTTCATGACACCACTGTGCAGCTCCATTAACTGGAGCAAATAAAGTAATTTTGTCTTCATACATGCCCATCCTGAGAATTACCAAAATCCTTTTATGCACTGACATTCTCCAACTGTAACAGAATTGTTTTCTTTACAGTCCCACATGTACTAACACTCTTCATCATGTAAAGGTTGCTGAATAAAAGGCATATTATCACAAGCCAGCAATGAACAAATCTCTTCCCACTTTTCTTCTGTCCCAGCCTTGGTTATCAACCACTGGCATGTTCACACTAAGGCATATTGTTGAGATATCATTGGGTTCAACTCCCCGCAGGGGCGTCTGCGTAAGCAAGCGTTGGTGTGTTGCGACACCACGGACCCGAGCACATGAGGGTCGGACCCTCCCTCGCTTAACCGTGCGTGGCTTAGCCGTGTCCGGGGAAAAGGGGATCCTGGGGGTTGAGCCGACGCCGGGAGTTGGACCTTTATGGCCCCCCGGCGGAGGCAACACACTTCTTTGGCCTCCGCTTCACGTAGACGGCACCCCCGGAC
This sequence comes from Dermacentor silvarum, assembly GCF_013339745.2. NCBI lineage: Eukaryota > Metazoa > Arthropoda > Arachnida > Ixodida > Ixodidae > Dermacentor > Dermacentor silvarum. Next base: position 403,005,996 of record NC_051154.1, read on the forward strand.
TGACCCACCCGGGGGAAATCGGTAGTTGCCTTTTCCTGGCTCTCTCTCCAATCTTCGTCTTTCCCTATCACTTTTAATCTTTACTGTCTTCTCATCTTTTCCATTCACTTCGACTTTTCCTGGCGGCAAGGGTTAACCTTGTGTGGGTAGCTAACCTTGGATATTCCATATTTGGTTATAGTGATGACGTACAGCTGGCGTCTGCAGGTCTTGTGTTTACAGGCCCTGCAGCGTCCCCTTGTTGGGCTCCATGGTGGGTGGCTGGCGTTGCTGCCGAAAACCCAGATATTCTTATGGCTAGTCCTTTTCCACCACTCCCTGATCGCCGTCTGAAAAGAGGGCGCACCGAAGATGTGTTCCAGTTTTTTGGACGCCAAACACAGAATTTCCCCAGATTTCATGTCATTCACTCTGAAACCTCAAACAAATCGGTACGAACAATGTCACCATTCCTTGTCTCAAAGTCTTTGACTGATATTTTTGGACCAGGCTTTAAAGCATCCAGGATGGCAAGCGGGGATCTCCTCTTGGAGCTCCGTGATGTGAAACAATATGAGAAACTGCCCAATCTAGTATCATTTGGGGACACCCAAGTGACAGTAACCCCACATCGTACTATGAACACCACCCGTGGCGTTATCTCAGATGATGATTTAATGGAGCTAACCGAGGCTGAACTCTTGGAGGGCTTCAGTGAGCAAAATGTGATAAACGTTAAAAGAATTAAGATGAGGCGCGACGGCAAAGAAATCAAGACCAAGCACCTAGTACTTACTTTTGGTTCAAGTGTCCTGCCCGAGTCCATCGCGGCCGGGTACCTGAGACTTCGTGTTAGGCCATACGTGCCAAATCCTCTGAGGTGTTTCAAGTGCCAGCGATTCGGGCACAGTTCACAGAACTGCCGAGGCCGGCAAACTTGTGCTAAGTGCAGTGCCAATGAACACTCCTCCGAAACTTGCAATAACACTCCACATTGTGTCAACTGTGATGGTGAGCACGCCACATACTCACGGTCGTGCCCGTCATGGAAGAAAGAGAAAGAAATTGTGACTATTAAAGTCAAAGAAAATATCACATTCAAGGAGGCACGTAGGCGGGTATCATACCTGCCCAAGAACACCTTTGCCGATGTGGCGCGTCAGGGGGCAGCGACACAACGGCTTCCGGCGCCTGCCCGACCCGCAAGCAGGGAGCCCGCAGTGACGCCATCCGCCCCCTCGGCGGCTGCAGTAAGCGCTGCTCCGCCAACTCACAAGAAGGGGCCATCGACATCGGCCTCCAGGGCCTCGTCCCTCGAGGCGAGGCCTTCCCGTCAAACCAACCGCTCGCAAGAGCGCGTGTCCAGCGCCTCGCAAGAGGCGATGGACACAACAACTGGCCAGACGGCGCCGTCAGCGCCTAAGGAGCCGCGAGAATCTCGCGATCGCTCCAAAAAAGAAAAAGCCCGCATCACAGGGCCCGACAAGGGCTCTGTAGCTTAAGTTAGTCTCCTTTACACACAGCACAAAAAACACTTTCAACATGTATACTCAAATAATACAATGGAACGTCAGAGGACTCCTACACAACCTCGATGACGTCAAAGAAATCCTACACAAGTTTAATCCGAAGGTGCTGTGTGTTCAGGAGACACACCTTAAATCTACACAATGCAACTTTCTCCGGCAATACGCCATCTTTCGCAAAGACCGCGATGACACCTTCGTGTCATCCGGCGGTGTTGCTATCGTAGTTGACAGAGGTGTTGCCTGTCGAGAACTGAAACTTCGTACGCCCCTAGCGGCAGTTGCTGTCCGAGGGGTATTGTTTGACAGGCTAGTCACTGTTAGCTCTATATTGTTACGGCTCACTGGAGACAAGAGCGAAGAGCGGTATTTAATTGAGGCAATGAGGACGAAGCGCTCAGTTCAAAACTTCGTCTTCTCTAGCACCTCGCTGGCAAGCTCGAGGTCGTCGTCTTTTTCGTCAGCGTGGTTGGGCACAGATAGCGTCGCGGCATTTGCCCCCTCCATAAGGAGCATCGACCCGATGCTCGGCGGGTAGCACCCGGTGATCAGCAAACCAGAGAGTACCCATGTCATTCAGAAACATAAGGTTTCATGCGCACCACGTGCACAGTCTCAGGCAGGTTCATACGGCGCCTCGAGCAGGATGGGCTGTCAGGAACAACTTCATAGTTGATGTCGCTAAGGCGTCGTAGAACCTTGTATGGTCCGATGTATCGGCGTAGAAGTTTCTCCGCGCGGCCCCGGCGGCGTACGGGAGTCCAAACCCAGACTCTTTGGCCGGGATGGTAGACGACGCATCGATGGTGTTGAATGTAACGTCGAGCATCTCGCTCTTGCTGGCCAGTTATGCGAACGCGCGCGAGCTGTCTTGGTTCTTCGGCGCGCGCTGTAAAATCTGCGGCGTTAGTCTCGGAATCGCTGGAATCATGAGGCAGCATAGCATCCAGCATTGTAGTCACTTCTCGACCGTGGAGGAGACTGAATGGTGTCATTTTTGTTGTTTATTGCCGAGCCGTGTTATAAGCGAACGTGACGTAGGGTAATATTTGGTCCCAGTTCTTGTGGTCCACATCGACATACATGCACAGCATGTCTGCGAGAGTCTTGTTGAGGCGCTCCGTAAGTCCATTGCTTTGCGGGTGATAGGCTGTCGTCCTTCTTTGTGCCGTGCCACTGAGCGTTAGTACAGTTCGCAAAAGTTCAGCCGTGAGCGTGGTTCCCCTGTCGGTTACGATGACCGCTGGAGCACCGTGCCTCAGGACGACGTTTTCAATGAAGAACTGTGCGGCCTCGGCTGCTGTGCTGCACGGAAGTGCCTTCGTTTCTGCATATCGCGTAAGGTAGTCTGTCGCAACTCTGATCCACTTATTTCCGGCGGCAGATATTGGGAATGGGCCCAAAAGGTCTATCCCAATTAGTGCAAACGGCGTTTGCGGCACTGGAACAGGTTGTAATAGTCCGGCAGGTTTCGCAGGTGGTACTTTTCGTCGCTGGCAGTCAAGGCACGTTCGAACGTAGTGCTTCACCTGTGCTGCAAGCCGTGGCCAGTAGTACTTCTCTTTGATCCGCGCTAATGTTCTTGTGTACCCGACTGTGGCCTGAGGTAGCTTCATCGTGACAGGCCTGCAATATTTCATTGCGGAGAGTTTTAGGGACGACTAGCAGATATCTGTTCCCTGTTGAAGAGAAGTTCTTTCTAAAAAGAACACTGTTGCGTATGCAGAATGATGACAGGTCCCTTGAGAACAATCCAGGCTTGTTTGTGGTGCGGCCTTCTAAGAAATCAATTACAGAAGCGAGCTCCTGGTCCTCTTGTTGTTGTTGAGAGATGGTGGCCGCATCAACAACTCCTAAAAAGCCTATGGATTCTTCATCATCTCCGCCTGACGACTCGATCGGCGATCTGGAAAGGCAGTCAGCATCTAAGTGCTGCCGTCCCGATTTATAGACCACTGTCATGTCGTACTCTTGAAGCCGTAGGGCCCAGCGTGCCAAACGTGCAGATGGATCTTTCATGTTGGTCAACCAACAGAGAGAATGGTGGTCACTTATGACTTGAAATGGGCGGCCGTATATGTACGGGCGGAACTTGGTAACTGCCCATACTACAGCCAAGCATTCCTTCTTTGTGGTGGAGTAGTTCGATTCGGCACGTGACAGTGTTCTACTCGCGTAAGCGATGACTCGCTCAGCGCCGTCTTGCCGCTGAACAAGGACGGCGCCTAGACCCACGTTGCTGGCGTCGGTGTGGATCATTGTGGGCGCATCCACGTCAAAGTGGGCAAGAACAGGTGGAGTTTGTAGACGGTGCTGCAACTCGTTAAATGCCGCCTCCTGCTCCTCGCCCCACACAAACGCGACATCTTCTCTGGTCAGGCAAGTCAGCGGTGAGGCGATGCGTGCAAAACCCGCAATAAATCGCCGGTAATATGTGCATAGGCCCAGGAAGCGTCTGACTGCCTTCTTGTCCGTAGGCCTTGAAACCTTTGCGACAGCTGCGATTTTCTCAGGATCAGGTCTGACACCTGTGTGGCTTACAACGTGACCCAAAAACTGCAGTTCTTCATAGCCAAAGTGACACTTTTCAGGTTTTAAAGTAAGGCCAGCGGACCGTATGGCTTGAAGAACTAACCGTAGCCGTCTGAGATGTTCATCAAATGTGGCAGAATAAACAATCACATCGTCTAGGTACACTAAGCAAGTCTTCCACTTAAGGTCAGAGAGAACGGTATCCATTAGCCTTTGGAACGTGGCTGGGGCGGAGCACAAACCAAAAGGGAGAACTTTGAATTCATAGAGCCCATCAGGCGTCACAAAAGCAGTC